>NC_142945.1:28890632-29013132 GCF_046866305.1 Octopus bimaculoides | reverse complement strand
CAGTGGGAATGAACCCGGAACCATGTGGTTGGTAAGCAAGTTACTTACCACACAGCCACTCCTGCGCCTGTATATATATATATGTATATATACACATCATCATCATCATCATCATCATCGTTTAACGTCTGCTTTCCATGCTAGCATGGGTTGGACGATTTGACTGAGGACTGGTGAAACCGGATGGCAACACCAGGCTCCAATCTAATTTGGCAGAGTTTCTACAGCTGGATGCCCTTCCTAACGCCAACCAATCGGAGAGTGTAGTGGGTGCTTTTACGTGTCACCCGCACGAAAATGGCCACGCTCGAAATGGTGTCTTTTATGTGCCACCTGCACAAGCCAGTCCAGGGGCACTGGCAACGATCTCACTCGAAAATCCTACGGGAGCCAGTCAGGCGGTACTGGCAATGGCCACGCTCAAAATGGTGCATCTCATGTGCCACCCGCACAAGAGCCAGTCCAGGGGCACTGGCAATGATCTTACTTGGCTTGCCGGGTCTTCTCACGCACAGCACATTTCCAAAGGTCTCGGTCAGTAGTCATCGCCTCGGTGAGGCCCAATGTACGAAGGTCTTGCCTCACCACCTCAGCCCAGGTCTTCCTGGGCCTACCTCTTCCACGGGTTCCCTCAACTGTTAGGGTGTGGCACTTTTTCACGCAGCTATCCTCATCCATTCTCACCACATGTCCATACCAGCGCAATCGTCTCTCTTGCACACAACTGATGCTTCTAATGTTCAGCTTTACTCTCAAGATACTTACACTCTGACAGGTATTCACATTGACATTACACATCCAACGGAGCATACTGGCTTCATTCCTTGCGAGCTTACGTATGTCCTCAGCAGTTACAGCCCATGTTTCACTGCCATGTAGCATGGCTGTTCGTACGCATGCGTCATACAGTCTGCCTTTTACTCTGAGTGAGAGTCCCTTTGTCGCCAGCAGGGATAAGAGCTCTCTAAACTTTGCCCAGGCTATTCTTATTCTAGCAGCTACACTTTCAGCGCACCCACCCCCACTACTAACTTGGTCGCCCAGATAGCGGAAGCTATCGACTACCTCTAGTTTTTCACCCTGGAATGAGATAGAAGTTGTTTATATATATGTACATAAATATATATATATATATACATCAATATGCATATATGTACAAAAAAAAAATATATATATATATATATATATATATTGGAAGGTTTGGAGGTGATGTACAGAAATTATATAGTAAAAAACAATTTGAAAATCCTACACGATTAGGTGAAAAGTGCTTTATTTAATTTATAAAACATGTGACATTAATAAAAATCTGTAAATGTACAAACATCCAGATTTCTGAGTACCTTAATTTATATATATATATATATATATATATATATATATATATATATATATATATATATATATATATATATATGTATATATAGATATGTATATATACATACATATATATATATATATATAAATATATATATATACATACATACATATATATATATATATATATATATATATATATATATATATATATATATATATATATATATATATATAACACATATATATACATACATATATACATATATATATAAATCTATATATATACATCTATACATATACGTCTATATATATATATATATACATATATATTCGTCTATACATATACATATATACATATACATCTCTATATACATACATATATAATATATATGTGTAGATGTATATACACATTTAAACATCATTCATACGCACACACACACACACACACACACACACACATATATGTATGTTTGCATGTATGCATGTATGTATGTATGTATGTATGCGAGATAATAGTTTCAGTATTAATAGTGAAAGTATTAAAACTGAAAATATGTCACATTAAAATAGAGATGTTATTGTTTCACTTTTGACATATAATATTGAAATAGTCTAAGAGATATGAGATTGATCCGGGCTTGCATTTGGTAAGAAGATGAAATTTTTTTGGCCTATGACACTGCATGGACCCTAAGTAAGGCATGTGTAAAATTTGAATGAAATCAGTTTGGTAGTTCTTCAATTTTAGCGATGCAGACAGACAGACACACATTCTCAGTTGTGTATATATATATATATATATATATATATATATATATATATATATATATAGATAGATAGATAGATAGATAGATATATGGCATATGCATGGGTGTGGGTGAGAATATGGTAATGAATTATCACAGTTGTTAGACTACCAGATAAAACTTAACCTTAATTCTGCTGAAATCAACATAACCTTGCATCCTTTCAAGATGATTAAACATACCACCCCAGGACAGTTAATTGATAGAATTGTAAGAATCGAAACGGATATCTTCTGGTATTTGTCTCAGGTCTCTCTGTCCTGAGCTCAAATCCTACCAAGGCCTTCTGGTATGATAGACGTAATCCATTGTTGAATTTAACCCATTACCTGTTACCCTGGGTGCCTTGTAAGTACTAGGTTAAGTTAAAGCTTCAGTTTAAGGATACTTTCCTCTCTACCTCCTTCCAGTCTTGATTGATCTGAAAAGGATTATGGGTATTACCCTTCCTTATCACTAAAAAATTAAAATGAAAATACATACACACATGAACACATACACATGTGTAGACACACAGTAAAAGATTTGGTGTTTTGGGTGATAGATGCCAAGTTAACTAAGAGAACCCATTTAATTCTATTTTAAGATCATAAAAAATGAACATAACTTTAGAAAAAAACTGAAGTAGAGTGAGGTGCCTAGCTTACATGTATAACAATGCTCTATATAGAAATTTAATTCATAACACATGGAACATTATAACAAGTTATTATCATATTCTACATTTATTAAATAAGGGTACTCAATACAATTACACTTATAAAAATATTTTATATCCTACAGCAGACATTGGCCTGCTACTCCAGCTTAAACTCTTGATTAGTTTTCCAAGCACTACAGCCCCTCACCTAATCAATCTAGTTCTTTCTTCAGACTTTCTATCTAGAAACTACTATAGAAAAAGTATTCAGATGTTGGGGAATTGTTAGAATATCTATTGGTTTCTAAACTTCAAAATAGTGAAGTTATTTTAATCTCTAGCTATATTTTCATATCAATAATAATCAGTAGACAGAATCTCTGATAAGAAGTAATTCCTCATGGAATTGAAATATATAAGTTGGTGCATGGGTTCCTATGTTGGAGAGACTGATGCAGTTGATGTGTGGTTTGACCATCTGAAGGTCAATGTTTGTAAGAAAAATTTAGGCAGTGAGAGAATTTCAGAGAATTACAGTTTCTTGAGGAAAGAATTGGATGCAACATTTGCAAGAGAATCTGGAAGATGAGACAGTAGGAGTGATGAAATGAGAAGATTCAAATGTTTTGAGTAGGAGTATACTAGAAAAGATTGTGTAGTTGACTACTTCAGAGATACAGAAGCTACTGTAAGGTTTGTTATAGAAGGACTATGCCTTTGAGTTTGTAGTTGTAAGAATATTTGGCAATCAACCAATAAGCTTTTGTGGGCATGCATGTGTAGCAGTAACACTGTCCCAAAGATGTGAGTTGTATTCTTAATGTGGTTTGCACAAAAGTTTGAAAGAGGGGAAAGAAATTGAGAAGGATTGAAGTACTTTCTGGGTTTAAATAAAAACCTAGAGTTTTTATTTTCATAATGTTATATATATGTGAGGTTGCTAAGGAAGCCCTAGTGCAGTTGTTCAATCTTCTAGAACTAGCAGTCAAGTCTCCTTCAAATTATCCATTTGTGTCTTAGATAAATAAGGAAACAGTTGACGTTAACGTACAAACAATAGGATGATTATTGCTGGAATACCTTCATTATAAATCTGATCAATCAGGGTGCTAACTTAGTGCTAAATATCACCATCAATGTTGTAAGTTTTAATATTAATTTCCATGGTACTTGTGTGAGAACAACTATGTTACATAGTAGTGAGACTGCAGAGGATATGTGTAGGCTGGAGAGGAATGAAAGTAGTATGCTCCATTGGATTCGCAACATCAGTGTGCATGACTGACAAAGCACAACTGTGTTGAGAGTAAAGTTAGGCACAAGAGGGATTAAATGTGATATGCAGGAGAGGAGACTGCATTGGTTTGGATATGCGATGCATATGAGTAAAGACAGCTGTATACAGAAGTGCCAGTCACTGAAAGTGGATGGTACCTGTGGAAGAGGGAGACCCAAGAAGACATGGGATGAAGTGGTGAGGACTGATCTTAAGATGTTGGGGCTCATGGAGGAAATGACAGTAGACTGAGATGTTTGGCAATATGGGGTCCTAGGGAAGACCTATCCACAAAACTGAGTGCTAGAAGAGTTGTATCCCACCCACATGTAACAATACACTTTTCACCCACTCTACCTTAAGAAATCAAACAACAACTCATCTTCTAATTACATCTTCCTTTTCCTCACATTTTCGCCCCATACATTATAATTGTTTTCCAATCCCCTTTCTTGCCCTCACTGCTGTGCTCATTGTATTACTGCTCCCTACACCCACCACCACCCACACCCACTCCCTATTTTTCTAACCAGGTTCTACACTCATATTCTTGTTTCTTGTGAGCATACCCTAGCACTACATCATCTCTCTTCTGCTCTCTTTTACACTTTTGCTGTTTCTTACTCTTTCTTTCTTTCCCCTTGGTCACTCTCTCCTTCTCTTGTTTTTCCTCTGACTAGGTAACCAAGTATCACCTTTACATCAGCACACTTGTTTCTGGTTTCTTTCTGTACCGCTTTCTCACTCTCTATCCCCTCTCTCTGTCCTTGTCTCTCTCACTGGGTAACCATGTACCTCCTCTATAGCAAGACACCTATTTCTGCCTCTCTCTATTTCTCTGTTATACTCTAATTTTTCATCATTTGATACTGGATAACCTCCTCTAATGCCCCCTTCTGTTGTGGCAAGACACCTGCTTCTGTCTCTCTGTCTCTTTGTCGCACTCTAACTTTCATCCTCTGGCACAAATGCCCTGCCCGTCTCATAATTCCTTGTCTTGTGAGTTACTTGGTTACCCTGCCAGTGCTGGTGCCACGTTAAAAGCAACCAGTCCACACTGTAACATGGTTGGCATCTGGAAGGGCATCCAGCTGTAAAAATCTTGCCAAAACTAACTTCACCTGTGCTAGTGCCACGTAAAAAATACTTACTCCACTCTGGGGAGTGGTTGGTGTTAGGAAGGGCATCCAGCCATAGAATCCCTGTCAAAACAGACACAGTAGCCTTGGGTAGATTTTCTACCTGGCCTGCTCCTGTTAACCGTCCTACCCATGCATGCATGGAAAATGGGCGTAAATGATGATTAAGGCAGCAAGCTGGCCAAATTGTTAGCGCAGCAGGCAAAAATCTTAGTAGCATTTCATCCATTTTTATATTCTGAGTTCAAATTCTGCTGAAGTTGAGTTTGCCTTTCATCTTTTCAGGGTGGATAAAATAAGTACCAGTTGAACACTGGGGTGGAAGTAATTGACTTAACCTCTATCTGAAGTTTGCTGGCCTTGTGCCAAAAATTTGAAACCAGTATTAATTTTAATTTCTTTTTATCTTCTTTTTTGTTTTTACTTTTATATCACATCTGGTGAACAGTAATTTCTGCATTTTCTCAGTAGTCAGGTTTGAGGCCATTTTTGTAACATCTACTTGACAGACAACCCAAATAATAAATGACAGCACTTTTGTTATTGTGGCTGGAGATTTCAGTGAATATGCTAGAGCAATATTAGAATGTTATTCTTGGAGGCAAATCATGACTGAGGCTCCTGAAGCTTTGTGACATAACTAACCTAATCATTTGCAACCAATTGTAGAAACTAGTCAGCCACCTAATCGCTTGTTATTAAATTGTACAAGTGATGAAAAATGTATATTGCTGACAAGTCACTAGTGACATCAGAATAAGAGCATAGCAGAATGGATTAACAAAAGCATAAATGGCAAACTATTCTCTCTCCCTTTTATTTGTAGTTGTTGTTTGGACAGAGCAGAGAACACTTAGCTATAAAAATCATGTTTAACCATTTGCTCTGATTGGTTAGTTTTTAGATGCAATTTGTCCCCTAAACAATTACACCAAATTACCTGGTCAACCAATCAGATGCACTGAAATGGGCCATGTGTTCTTTTGGCAGAGAAACCTTTCACATCTCTGTAGAGCTTAGCAATTTCTTTAAATAGATCAGTTTTTCTCTGCTTAGGGAGTCAAACTTGCGTTGCCATCAGGAAGCTATTGCTTACTTTCTCCACATTATGACAATGAATTTCATTACCACTAATATTGCCACTACCAGCTCTTACTGTATCTAACATTGACAACGACAACATTGTTAGCATTCCCACAGAAACATTCATTTACCTTATATGATGTTTAATGTCATTTCACATTCATGTGGAATTATGCAGCAATCTTATGTTCTCTTCATAGAACACTTGTAATGTATGCATTACCAGTTCTTTTCGTATAGTAGATTTTTGCTATTCTTGTTTATGTCTCTTCATAGACATGTATATTCTAACAAGTTGCTTCTTCAATTACGTACCTCTCCTGTTCAATAAACACTGAATTAAACTTGCAAAGCTGTTTATTTTCTCCATTCGATTTCCAATGTTTATTTTAGCGGGTTATCAAACTATCAGTTTGGTCTCCCTGCTAAAAAAGCTTGTCAGCTTCAGGGACAAAAAAATGGGAGATATATAACACAGCAAGTTAGGAAAAGAATTAACTAAGAGATTCAATTTGGGTTTGTATCAAGATGGGAATTAACTGATAACTACTTTTTTAGCAAAACAACTACAAGAGAAGTTCTTAGCTAAGAGTACTCACTCCTGATTTTTTTTCATAGTTCTCCAGGTTGCAAGAGAGGAGTTTAAGACCAAGTGTCTATAGGAACTTATATATACCAAGATTCTTAGAGTTGAATGTTCAATATTGGTTTTCTACAGCATCAGCCCAAGAAATTCTTGCTGCTGGGCATGGGTATATATTTGAGGGAGAATCCCACATATAGTTTCAGTCTGAAGGACTCACCTGGTAGGGGAGTAAAACAGTACATTATCAAAAAGGTATGAGCATGACAGGTTAGTTCCACACTGAACTCCTACCTCTGATGTGGTTAGACAATCCACATGATTCCAGACAGGTTAGTGTATAGTGTCCATACACCATATAAAAAAGGAATACAGAAAATGTCATTAATGTTTTATATTACATATATGTGTTTCATAAGACAAAACATCAATTATATGAGTATAAAACTCAATTATATGAACGAATACTTCCAGCCACATTTATAAGCATTACATGGCAAAAATACAACAGAAAGAAAGATGGAGGCGTTCATATACACTACTAATAGTATTGGTTTCAAATATTGGCACAAGGCCAGCAATTTGAGGGGAGGGTAAATTGATTACATCAACACAAGTTTTTATTGACCCTGAAAGGGATGAAACACAAAGTCAACCTTGGTGGATTTTGAACTCAGAATGCTGCTCAGTGTGCTAACAATTCAGCCAGCTTGGTGCCTTTTAATAATAATAATAATAATAATAATAATAATAATAATAATAATAATAATAATAATCCTTTCTACACAAGGCCTGGAATTTTGGGGCAGGGGGGGGGGGTAAGTCAATTACATCAACCCCAGTACTCAACTGATACTTAATTTATCCATCCCGAAAGGATGAAAGGTAAAGTTGACCTTGACAGAATTTGAACTCAGAACATAGTGCTGGGTGAAATACCACTAAGCATTTCATCCAGCATTCTAACGATTCTGCCAACTTGCCATCTATAATAATAATGATAATAATAGTAATAATAATAATAATAATAATAGTAGTAATAATAATCTTTTCTACTAAAGGCACAAGGCTATAATAATAATAATCCTTTCTGCTATAGGTACAATACCTGAAATTTGGGGGAGGGGACTAGTCGATTACATTGACTCCAGTGTTCCACTGGTACTTAATTTATCGACCCTGAAAGCATGAAAGGCAAAGTTGACCTTTGTGGAATTTGAACTCAGAACATAGTGTCAGGTGAAATACCCGCTAAACATTTGATCCAGTGTGCTCACAATTCTGCCAGCTCAGTTGGTGATCTTTTCTCTATTAATAATAATAAAAATAACAATGATGATGATGGATTCTCCTGTTGAAGACAACATGTGAGCATTCAGCTTTTGCTGAATGACCTGCATAGATGATTTGTTTACAGTGATCAAATGTTCATGCTACACATTAGCTCATTCTCTTCATCAAATCGACATTGCCTGAACAGATGCACTGTGTACCATGCATCAGGTGTCAAAGTGATCACAGAGCAACGCGAAATGAAATGCTTTGCTTAAGAACACAACGCACCACCTTGTCTAGGATTTGAAATCACAATTGCTAGATCATGAGTGCAGCACCCTAACCACTAAGTCATGTGCCCTCACAATAATAATAATAACTACCCATATCCTACGTAAAATACTGTCTATGTGATCTCAAATTTTAAAACAAACACATAATTTTCTTATGGTTTCTTAAACATTCACTAGAACAAAACTGTACAAATCCAAATATATGGTACCCTAGGCATAACACCTACATGAACTTCTAACTTGTTGTCTCTTGAGGTCTCTGGGTGAGACTTGGATCCAACTTGTACAAATGCAAAACAAAAGTCAAACATAAAATAATAATAATAATAATAATAGTATCATGTACATTGTTTTGTTTTGGTATAAAAGATGGTCTACAGCAAATATTCTGCTCAATATCACAGATATGCTTGTCAGTTGTTTGAACCTAACCAGTTGAGCATGTCCTTTAGTAGCTGACGATATGTGTATCTCTGATCATGAGCAGAAGTAGTGGGGAGTATCATAGCCATGTGTTTAAAGGAATTCTTTGGGGTTTGGATAATTCACCTTTGGAAACATGGGTGTTTCATTCAACATCCTTAAACAACCTTTATTCAGGGACCTTTTGAGCAGGATGGGCTACTCGACCTGAAGAAAATTCTAAGAGGGCCCCACCTGTGAGGTCATGTGCTGTTTATCTTGATATGAGATCACTATCTTGCGCACATATAGTTGTGATGCATGTGCCTGGTGTACCCTTATCAGATGGGTAGTCATGATGGGTATACTGGGCTTCTTCTTTTTTTTTTACCCCAGTGTCGTTTTGATGGCATGCACTGCTCTCTCACTCATTAATAATAATAATGATAAATGCCTTGATGTAGTACCAGGCACTGGTTCTCATAGCTTCTTATCTTAACTGATTGGAAGTGTTATCATATACATTGTTTTGTCTTGGTATAGAAGATGGGCCACAGCAGATATTCTGCTCAATACCACAGATTTGCTTGTCAATTACTTCACCTTAATTAGTGTGAGCATGTCTCTTGGTGGCTGATGATATTTGCATCTCTGATCATGATCAGAAGTAGTGGGGGAGCATCAGAGCCATGTGTTGAGAGGAATTCTTTGGGGTTTGGATGATTCACCTCTGGAAACATGGGTGTTTCATTTAACATCCTTAAACAGCCCTTATTCAGGGACATTTTGAGCAGGATGGGCTACTCAACCTGAAGAAAATTCTAACTGGGCCCCACCTGTAAGATCATGCACTGTTCATCTTAGTATGAGCTCACCATGTCACACACATGGTTGTGATGCATGTTCCTGGTGTACCCTTAACAGACAGATAGTCATGGTGGGTATATTGAGCTTTGTATATTTTATCCTAGTGTCACTTTGATAGCATGCATTGCTCTCTCACCCAATAATAATAATAATAATAATAATAATAATAATAATAATAATAATAATAATAATAATAGGTGGCCAGTGCTGGAAGAAAGAAAGAAAAAGAAAGAAACTGAAAGGTGATGGTGGTGAGGCATGATGATGGAATTTATGGTATTCAATCATGGAAAAGGCTAGTAGACAGCAGGTTGTCAAGTTCAGATCTTAAAACATAGGCAATTGCAAAAATACGATTTGATGCTAGAAGTTACCCATGCACACTTACATCCATAAATGTGCAGTCTAGACTTGAGTGGCCTAAAAATAAACCAAGTATAGAGAATTATAGTCAAAAGGAAAGAACATAGGAATCTATAACCATTTTGGAAGTGGTCATTCTTGATATGCAACAAAGGAGTATGTAGAAGCCCTGTGTACTCAATGTAAACTACATGGACACAAGTGGGGCAGATTAAAAAGAAAAACTTTATACTCGGCAAATTTACAGAGATTTTAGTCGTAAAAGTAGCCATGAAACGGATTCTTTGAAATGCTTAGAAAATTCACTAAAGTAACTGAGCGGTCCAAAAAGTGTATTAACCAGAATAAGGCAAGGTAGAAAAAGTTCAGAGAGCTATGATTGCAGTTGGCAAAGGTAGGGAAACTTGGGCATTAAATGCATGGGATACTTGGATAGAAACAGGGCAGAGCATATTTCACTGGATGTGTAATGTTAGCATACATGTATGATGGAAAATAATAAGTTGAGGGAAAATATGACTATAAGAGAAATCAACTGTGGGTATATTGAGTTGGATCTTCTTTTAATTATTTGAAGTGTAATGATTATAAAACTGTTTCTCATTTCTTTACATGGTTCTTTGCATTTTTATTGATCTCTGCAAGGTCTTTTGTACTGCAGGGGTTGTGTAGTAGAGAACAGATGAGGCAGTACTCCATAATATGATCTGCTTCTCTCTGATCACAGACAGTTGGGCTAGTCTTATAGTCTGACCAATGCAACTTCTAATTGCCTTGTTCTCATTTTCATCATTCTCAGGTGGTTCAGTGTTTCCCACTAAATTCATGGTGCGCTGAGCCAAGAGGGAGGTCTTCAGCAGGAGGGATTCTCATATCAATTGGAGGAGGGTCATTCTTGAACTTCTCCTTCCAGAGATGAAGCCTAGTCTCTTTTTGAGATGTTGTTGGGGGCTGGACATAACTGAGAAAGCTTCTTTTTGAATAAAAGTTGTTGAGTTGGGGGTTGATGTCCATGGCAGAGATAACATTTATTACTAGAAATCTTTACCATCTTGACCCAGCTGGCTATTTGCTGGAGCAATGCCAGTGAGAAGGTGCAGGTCGTTTGTGTTGGCAGGTTTCATGCACCAATACAGGTATGTGATTTACATGAAGAATAAGAGCTGGATAAAGATATACAAAGTGATCTAAATGGAAGGAACATATGGAAGAGTAAAACCAAGTAAGACAAGTAGTGAGATGCAGTGCTGAAGAAGACCTATCCAGTTCATACAAGTATAAACATACAACAACACTACTGCATTTTCTGCTGCTACTTCTGATACTGACAATACATTTCCTTGACTCAGGATTGAATTCTTGTCTTTTAATGCAACTCACAAAATTTAACACAACTATACGTGGTTTGATCAATAAGTATCCGGACTGTTGCCATAGTAATGAAGCTAAAGCACGTAGAGTGAAGCCACTCAACACAGATTGACCTTGAACTCAGCTGTGCATGTGCACTAAGTTTTAATGTTCTAGCTCACTTCTGTTTACGGCAGTGCTTGGAAGGAATGTGTGTAGTGTAGTGTGTGATCACCGCATTGATCACGATAGAGAAAGTTGAGCAGAGAATCTGCATCAAATTTTGCCAAAAGCTTGGTGATACCTGCTCAGAGGCTTATGCAAAGTTTTCAAAAAGTTTTCATCATTCTCGACACAATTAAGGAGATCTTACGCAACTGAAACCTGAATATCTTTTTGGTCAGCTGAAAGCAGTTTTGGCACAAACTTGGCAGACAAGTATCTCATACCCAAATTGTCAGTGATAATGGATTGAACTGAACCGTAACTAATGTATATAATTTGAACCGTAACTAATCTGCACATCCTCTGATAACACACAGATGGTGATTCGACGATCTCCTTTCACAGCTGCACGCACATCTGCAATGTTTTTTTCAGTTCTGTTGGTCTCCCAGAATGTTTTTACACTATCGACATTTTATCGGCCATCTTGTACACTTGTGTGCAGCTCATGCACTCCTCTCTATACACTTTCTGCAACTTTACATAGGCCTCTGAGCAGGTATCGCTATGACAACTTTCTCTGTCATGGTCAATGCAACAATAACATGCTACACATGTTCCTTCTAAGCATCGTTGTAAACAGCAGAAGTAAACTAGAACGTTAAAACTTAGTGCACATGCACAGCAGAGTTCACGGCCAATTTGTGCCAAGTGGCTTCATTCTGTGTGCTTTAGCTTCGTTACTATAGCAACAGTTCGGTTACTTATTGATCAGACCTCATATATTTGTCCACTGTTCCTTTAGTTAAGAAAACATATTATTTTGAAGTTTATTCTAATACCAACCAAACGCAAGCTTCCAGATTTATTAGATACAAATGAATCTGTTTTCCTCGTTAAACGTAATTATCTTAGCAAGTAATCACATACATGTTTTAGCTCAATACATAAACCTGATGAATATTCCACTAAGGTTTATTATCAATAATGGTAGCTGTGAACGTATGATATTTGAATTTCTGCGCTCGTAATTAATCAACTCTGAACAACCGCAAATATTTCAAAGAACTAATCAAGAGTATACTCTTTTTGTTGTTTTATTTTTCCCCTAATGATAGATATTGTTTCAATTAGCTTATTAGGATTAGTATTTGAGGAGAAACTGCCAAGTGATCACTATAGGGTGTGACTAATACTTGATTTGATTACTGACAAGTAATTATTTAATTGTAGAACATTACTTACATTTAGGTTCATATAACATAACACAACCATTTACTGGAATTGTATCTTATAAATACACAACAGTTACACTTAGAATAGCTAGAATTCCAAGCATAAAAATAGTTTTCTTTGACAATGGTGTAATGCTTGTCATATATTCATAAACCAATTAAAATATAAACAAAACCTTTACATATGAAACCAAATTGACATTTACCTTCATCTATCTACCTGTCTTATCTGATTGTCTGTCTATGTTTATATGTGTGTGTGTGTGTGTGTGTGTATGAGTACAAACACAGACTCACACATATGTGTGCACAAGCATATATTTTGTTATACATTTGTTTTATACTTATTTACATTATTTACATTTGACTAATATTTGCCCTCATCTTGTTTGTTGTTAACACAAGGTTTCGGCTAATATACGTTAACAACAAACAAGATGAGGACAAATATCCATCAATTGTAAATAATGTAAGTAATGTACATAATTCTTCATCTCTTAAATATAGCACTGTTGTTATTTTTGTATCAAAATATAAATCATTAACTAATTGGACAAAACTGGGGGCCGTATATACACAAAAGTAGGTCTAAATTAAGGTGCAACTGGGGTTTCTATGGATATGCTGTATATCCAAGACTAGAGCAGAAATAAGAAAACAGATGGTATATTTGAAATTAGCATCCCAAAATATAAACAAAAATCCATCTAACTCTAAGGTTGTGATGCTCAGGTGCATCACCAAGGTGGTTTACTTCAGAATGAGGTGTAAGTATGTAACAAGTGAATAGAACTTGCTTTAAGCTTTTAATTAAAACTTCTTTCAAATATACAGGAAGTTAAACGTTATGACCTGTCATAGAGTAACCGCTGGTTTCCCACCTATAAAGCAGTATAAGTAACTCATCAGACTCAAATCATTGAAGGTGCATAACTTATTGTTATGCACCTTCTGACGAGTTGCATATAGTTCTAATCACTTTATAGGTGTGAAGCCAATGGTCCCTCTCAGAGTGGTTGGCATTAGGAATGGCATCCAGCTGTAGAAACATTGCCAGATCGGATTGGAGCCTGGTGTGGCTTTCTGGCTTGCCAGCCCTCAGTCAAACCGTCCAACCCATGTCAGCATGGAAAGCAGACATTAAACAATGACAACAATGATGAGGATAATGATGACATAGCCTGTGGAGGGCATCAGGCTCCTTTTCAGTAGCTTAACATTAAAGTTTGGGCTTAAAGACTATAGTAAGGCTGTTGTGACATTTTATTTAATTATTTATTAAAGTGACAGATAATTAAAAATAACAAATTTTAAAAAAGGTTGGTTTTATCAAAAGACTATAAAGTAGAAGGATTCAAAAGTAATAAACCATATAAAATATACCAGAGGAACATCTTTGTTTATCACTTCAAAAATATAAAGAACACTTGAAGATGCAGGTGTAGCTGTCTAGTAAGATGTTTACATCATGACCGCATGGTTCCAGGTTCACTCCCACTGCATGACACCATGAACAAGGTATCTTCTACTATAGCCCAAAGTTGACCAAAGTCTTGTAAGAGGATTTGGAAACTGAAAGAAACCCATCATGGGGTGGGTGTATGATTGTGTGTGTTTGTGTCTCCTTGTCTTCACTTCACATGATAGTTGTAAATGATTGTCCCTGTTATACAAACAGTGCCATTCATTTCCAATATACCTCAATAACATGTCTATCCCTGGGGAAAAAAATTACCTTGCTTGGAAATAGATGTGGGTTGGGTGACAGGAAAGGTATCTGGCTGTAAAAAATTTGCCTTAATATTCTACTTGACCCATACACAAACGGAAAAGTGAATTTGACATGGTGATGATGATGACTTAAGACAACTTAAACTATTTTTAAAGAAATAAACTCCATTAGATATATAACGCTTCCTTTTTAAAGTAAAGCATTGTTTGAAGATAAAATTTAAGTGAATGTAACATGAAATATTACGTCCAGCCCTGTTAAGAATATTCCTGATGCATCGGGCAATATGATATGCTTGAGAAGACCTGTTCAGTCAAGTAAAACCAATATCATAGCTGGGGCTGGTGCCCACTGACTGACTCCTGTGCCAGTGGCACATAAAAAGCACCAACCAATCATGACCAATGCCAGTACCCCCTGACTGGCTCCTGTGCCAGTGGCATGCAAAAACACCATCCAAATGTGATCATTGCCAGGCTCGCCTTACTGGCTCCTGTGCTGGTGGCATGTAAAAAGCACCCACTACGCTCTTGGAGTGGTTGGCATTATTAGTAAGGGCATCCAGCTGTAGAAACTCTGTCAGACCAGATTGGAGCCTGGTGCAGCCGCTGGCTCTCCAGACTTCAGTCAAACCGTCAAACCCATGCCAGCATAGAAAACAGACGTTAATCGATGATGATGATGATATATATATATATGTGTGTGTGTGTGTGTGTGGGTGTATGTTTGTGTGTCTGTGCTTGTCCCCCCAACATTGCTTGACAACTGATGCTGGTGTGTTTACTTCCCCGTAACTTAGTGGTTTGGCAAAAGGGACCAATAGAATAAGTACTAAGCTTACAGAGAATAAGTCATGGGGTCAGTTTGCTTGACTAAAGGAGGTGTTCCAGCATGGCCACAGTCAAATGACTCAAATGACTGAAACAAGTAAAAAAGAAAAAAAGGATTTATATATGTGTGTGTGTGTGTGTGTGTGTGTGTGTGTGTGTGTGTGTGTGTGTGAGTGTGTGTATCATCGTCATCATCATCATTGTTAAATGTTTGTCTTCCATACTGACCAGCTGGGGGTGGACAGTCCAGACTCCAGTTGTCTGTTGTGGCATGGTTTTTTACAGTTGGATGCACTTCCTAATGCCAACAACTTTACAGAGTATCCTGGGTGCTTCTAGAATAAGAATAGGGTTGGCAACAAAAGGACTCTCTCTCAAAGTGAAAGGTAGGCTATATGATGCTTGTGTGTGAATGACCATACTCCATGGTAGTGAAACATGAACTCTGAATGCTGAAGACATGTGTAGACTGGAGAGAAACGAAGGTAGTATGCTCCATTGGGTGTGCAACATCGGTGCACATGTATGGCAAAATGCAAGTGTATTGAGAGAAGAGTTGGGCATAAGAGGAATCAAATGTAGCATGCAAGAGAGAAGACTACGTTGGTTAGGACATGTGAAGCATATGAATGAAGACAGCTGCATAAAGAAGTGCCAATCACTGAAAGTGGATGGTACCCATAGAAGAGGGAGACCCAGGAAGACATGGGATGAAGTGGTAAGGACTGATCTCAGGAAGTTGGACCTCACGGAGGAAATGACCATGGACTGAGATGTCTGGCAATATGGAGTTTTTAAGAAGACTCGCCTACATCAGCAAAACTGAGTTCTAAAGCGCTGTTTAGAAAACTTCTCATACACTCTACCACAATGACCCAAACTACATCTCTACATCCCTTCTCTTCCTCACATTCCCACTTCATGTACTATGATTACCACCCACTCCCCAATCTTGTCCTCTTGGCCCAGTGCCACTGTATCATTGCTCTCTGCTTGCTCCCCAACCTGTGCATTCTATCCGCATGCCTTGTCTCACTTCTATTATTGCCATCTACTAGCCCCAGACCTGGGTGTTCCACCCACGTGTAACAAGAAAACTTTTCCCTCACCCTACCCCAACAAACCAATTTATATCTCTTCTCTTTCTCACATTTCTTCCTTGTGGTACTGCCCCACCCATGGAACATGGACGTTAAATGATGATGATGATGATGATGATATATATATATACATATACATATATCTTTTATCTTTTACTTGTTTCAGTCATTTTGATTGCGGCCACCTTGAAGGGTTTTTAATCAAACAAATTGACCCTATGGCTTATTTATTTTTTAAAGCCTGATACTTATTTTATTGGTCTCTTTTGCCAAACCACTAAGTTATGGGGATGTAAACACACCAACACCAGTTGGCAAGTGCTGGTGGGAACAAACACAAACACAAAGACACACACATAGATACACATGCACACGCATACACACGCACACACACACACACACACACACACACACACACACACACACACACACACACACACACACACACACACACACACACACACAGAGTATCTCACAGAAGTATGCACACCCCTAAAAAATTTCAGTAAAATTGCCATTACTCTGATAAAATGGAAGGAAATCAAACGAAATTTATTCTGAATAAACCATATTATACATGCAAACATTATACAAGTTAGAAACACAAAACAATAAACATTTTCAAAGATGTGAATGAAATATTAATTTTCAAACGATACAAAAATATCAACACCCTAAAGGATTATTTGCTATATTCAATATTTGGTGAGATGGTCTTTACTTTCAATGACAGCATTGTCTTCTGGGCATAGAATTGATTAAATTTCCACATATAACTGATGAAATTGACCTTCATTCATCCTGAATGATATCTTTCAACTGTGTTACATTGCAGGATTTTTTCTCCTTAATCTTCCTTTTCAAAACACTCCACAGATGTTCTATTGGGTTTAAATCAAGTGACATAGTAGGCCAAGACAATACCTTTACCTTTTTATCTGATAAAAACTTAGTCGTCATCTTTGAAGTGTGTTTAAGGTCATTATCGTGTTGGAACATGGAACGTCTTCCTAGTTCTCTGATACTTTTCAACATTGTTTTCTGCAATATGTCACAATAAAGCCTTGAATCCATTGTTCCCTCAATATATGTGAGTCCTTCCACACCAGCCGCACTCATGCATCCCCAAAGTATAATACTTCTGCCGCCATGTTTCACAGTAAGCACAGTGCATTTGTTGCTATTATCTTCACCTGGTTACAGCCATACCTGTTTAATATCATCTGACCCAAACAAGTTGATTTTAGTCTCATAAGAAAAAAGAATTTTATTCCCAGATTTCTTTCCCTTACTCAAACAGGTTTCAGCAAAAGAAAGAAGACTTGATTTATGCCTGATAGTGAGGAGAGGCTTCCTACAAGGCATCCATGAAGACCACACTGGGGCAAACTGTTTGGGTGGATACACTCTTTTCACTAACAGAAGGTATTTCTTGGGCCAAAGATGAAGCGGTATGACACCTGTCGTCCATCATGCAACATTGGATGTGGCAAATATCACACAGTTAAAATAGAAGGATGATCTGGATGATGTTTATAGCTTAGTCATCCAGTAGCTTTGTACTTCTGAATTACTTTGGCATCTGTGATGATGCTAATATGTATTCGTTTGCTAATTAACTTGTATCCTAAACCATTCTTGTGCAAATTAAAAATAATTTTTTTCAAATCTTCAGACAATTCTTTTCCTTTTGGTGCCATTTTAATCACAATGAAGATTTTCACCATGATACACTAATCAGAATTTCTGAAGATGCAATAACAATGGCCAGTGCAAAAATGGCCAAAGAAATAATCTATTAGAATTGTAATTATTAGCAATATCTGAATTTAGCAAAAAAAGTAGATAAATTATTGGATATAGTAAATTTCCTTTAGGGTGTACATATTTTTGTAATGTTTGAAAATTAATATTTTGTTCAAATCTTTGAAAATGTTTATTATTTTTTTTGTTCCAAATTTGTATAATGCCTGCATGTATGATATATTTTATTCAGTATAAATTTCGTTTGATTTCCTTTGATATTATCAGGCAATTTTATATGGGTGTACATACTTCTGTGAGGCACTGTGTATATATATATTTATATATATATATATTTACACACACAACAGGCTTCTTTCAGTTTCCGTCTACCAAATACACTCCCAAGGCTTTGGTTAGCCAGGGGCTATAGTAGGAGACATATGCCCAAGGTGACAGGGAGTGGGAAACAACCGTCCAACCACACAGCCACGCCTGTGCCTATATATACCATTTAAATTATATATATATATATATATATATATATAAGCAATGTTAATTCTCTAAATGAAGTATTAACAGTAACTGCACGATAAAGTGTAGTATATTGCCACTTAAGTGTGGCTGACCCCTAGGGGTGGATGTTACTGTTGCTTTTAGCCCCAGGAGGACATCTCCTCCAGCTGGCTTATCGACACACGACTGTGTCCTGTTTGCCAAGGGAGTTATCCCTCTCACCTCGACCAGCAGCACGAACGTATCCGGATTTCAGGGTTATTTCCCTTCGTCGGCGTTCGACAGCTGATGACCTTGGTGAGAGAGACAAAAACCTGGCAAACCTTATATCTTCTTTTCCAGTGAAATTCTTCACTGATATTGAAAAGGTGAAAACAAGCAATGTTAATTCTCTAAATGAAGTATTAACAGTAACTGCACGATAAAGTGTAGTATATTGCCACTTAAGTGTGGCTGACCCCTAGGGGTGGATGTTACTGTTGCTTTTAGCCCCAGGAGGACATCTCCTCCAGCTGGCTTATCGAGACACGACTGTGTCCTGTTTGCCAAGGGAGTTATCCCTCTCACCTCGACCAGCAGCACGAACGTATCCGGATTTCAGGGTTATTTCCCTTCGTCGGCGTTCGACAGCTGATGACCTTGGTGAGAGAGACAAAAACCTGGCAAACCTTATATCTTCTTTTCCAGTGAAATTCTTCACTGATATTGAAAAGGTGAAAACAAGCAATGTTAATTCTCTAAATGAAGTATTAACAGTAACTGCACGATAAAGTGTAGTATATTGCCACTTAAGTGTGGCTGACCCCTAGGGGTGGATGTTACTGTTGCTTTTAGCCCCAGGAGGACATCTCCTCCAGCTGGCTTATCGACACACGACTGTGTCCTGTTTGCCAAGGGAGTTATCCCTCTCACCTCGACCAGCAGCACGAACGTATCCGGATTTCAGGGTTATTTCCCTTCGTCGGCGTTCGACAGCTGATGACCTTGGTGAGAGAGACAAAAACCTGGCAAACCTTATATCTTCTTTTCCAGTGAAATTCTTCACTGATATTGAAAAGGTGAAAACAAGCAATGTTAATTCTCTAAATGAAGTATTAACAGTAACTGCACGATAAAGTGTAGTATATTGCCACTTAAGTGTGGTTGACCCCTAGGGGTGGATGTTACTGTTGCTTTTAGCCCCAGGAGGACATCTCCTCCAGCTGGCTTATCGACACACGACTGTGTCCTGTTTGCCAAGGGAGTTATCCCTCTCACCTCGACCAGCAGCACAAACGTATCCGGATTTCAGGGTTATTTCCCTTCGTCGGCGTTCGACAGCTGATGACCTTGGTGAGAGAGACAAAAACCTGGCAAACCTTATATCTTCTTTTCCAGTGAAATTCTTCACTGATATTGAAAAGGTGAAAACAAGCAATATATATATATATATATATATATATATATATATATATATATATATATATATATATATAGATAGATAGATAGATATATATATATATATATATATATATATATATAGATAGATAGATAGATAGATAGATATATAACTTAAATGGTATATATTGGTACGCAGTTTTAATTCTTATTATTATTTGTTGCTGTAAATGTGCTTGTACAATGGATTTGAAAAATTATAATGCATACGGATGGAACACATGTATCTTCAGTGTTGCATAAATATGTATTAATTTTAGTGCCCTTACTGAAGAAGTACGGATGGCAAATTAATTTATTTGCACATTGATGTAAAAGCTCAAGTATAAGGGTAACTATTGAAATGTTTTTATTTTTCATTCCCTTTGAAATTACTCTTATTCGTGGTTTGGGCTTTAACTGCCCTTTCCAGCATGTAAAATGCCCTGTTAAAGGTCACCTCTTCTGTGTATAAAAACCTACACTAATTCATATGAAAAATATGTTGTCTATTGACTTTATTATGCATGCTGGCCACCAGTAGAATATTTCCAAAATTTTCTACCCTTATTATTTTCACAGTATATATATATATATATATATATATATATATATATATATATATATATATATATATGTATAATGTATAATGTATATATATATATATATATATATAAACATGTATCTGTGTGTGTTTGCATTTGTGACCTACCTCTGTTTGACAACTGAAGCTGGTTTGTTTATGTCTTTGTAACTTAGCAGTTTGACAAAATGGTGCCAAAAGTTTTGACATATCCATATGCACATAGACACATCCGAAGGCACACATATTAAAGGTTTGGGCACCCACCCAATCTTGCCCTCCAAAAAACAACCCCTACACACATAAATTTTGTGAACATATCGCCCCCCCACCTCCCACACACTCTTATTAAGCCACTAATCTTAGGTATTTTGTTGGGTAAAACATGATAAATCCTTTGCTTAATTGTCTCTTGCAACTTTGTTTTATCTTTTTCACAACACACACAAACCGGATATGACACTTCCTTTCACCTCAAAACAGTGTAGTCACTATTTTTTTCCATACCTGATACTAATGATCTTAATTAATTATCAAGAAAAGAAATATGCCAAGACAGCAAAGGTGAAGTAGAAAAAAAATAATAAAGACATAAATGTATTCTCTTGGAAAATTCCACATATATAGATGACTGCATGTTGTCTCCTAACTGTAAGCGAAATATAAACTAAGGGAAATAATTCAAGTAATATTAAGTTATTTCCCTTAGAACACAAAACTAGGAATTGCATCGTAATAAATTGAAAAACTATAGCAGTTGTTTCATAAAACATTGAACAACTATGCTACGCGTATATTTGGCGTTAAGTTGGCTTAAATCCAAGGCAAGGCAAACCATCAGTTGAACAACTGGCTGTTAACTACAGACCTAGAATTTCAGACACATTAAGCCTCTGCTTAACTGAACATCATATGTCACATTCCAGCATTCAGTTGTTAATTGTATAGTAACAGGCTGGACATGCAACACTCTCTTTTCATTGCCCAGAATTGAACAGGAATTGAAGCAGTGTAAGGGGTTCAAAGTATAAAGGCACACTTGAAAAAGAGTTTATATTCATCTCTAAAGCTAAGAGTAAAATATCTACAAGTAAAATCTAACCAAATTATATGTACAAAGCTAGAAGACAAATATAGCAACTCACTTTTCAGAATTGTTTTCATTTTAAACTTTATTTTCTATTTTTGTATAACTATTTATCTTTCAGGATTTTATTCTTATTTCCTGCCAGTTACTTACTAGTTTATTGTAGACATCCCATACATCTTTTGTCTGTCTATTGATATTTTTAGACTAGGCACAAGCCAAAAATATCTCTCCCGTAATGTTAAATAATGATGTCTTTATGCCCAATCTCAGACTTTTGGACAGGTTGAAGTATTATTAATGCTTTTTCAAATATACATTAGAATCAACAATAGAATAAATGGTTATAACATGTGATAGTGAGCTAACTTCACATGTCTAGTAAATATTGTTAAATAATAATGATCTAGTTTGACTAGAAACAAAGCAATAATTGTAAGGAGGAAGAATTACATTTGATGTAACCCAAGTATAGTCGTCATCATCATCATCATCAACATCATCATCACCACCATCATCATCATCATCATCATCATCATCATCATCATCACCATCATCATCTTCATTAACATTCACTTTCTGAGAGAATCGAAAAGACAAACAAGGGATCCCCTCCATGAATTTTAGGCAACCCAGCACCTGCAGGACTTTCTAAATGGAATGACTAGTGTGCCCCACCTGATGATGAATCATGTCTCATGCAGCCTATTCCTACTCTACATACTTTGATTGATCAGCTAGAAATGGTAGCCAAATTTTTGTTCAAATCAATGTTTTGAAAAAAGAAAGTCATTGGATAGATATATTATGTTAAGATAAAGAAAAAAAGACAGGATAATCACAGTTAGAATACTTCAACCATGGCTAACCCAGAGGAAAAGAAGAAAAATGTCCAGTGTTAGACTTGATAAGCTGCAGTTTGATAAATTGTTATGTTTTGTTCAGCATCTTGAAATCTAACCTCACTATTTCATTGTATTCTTTTCACAAATTTCTTCTGTTATAGGTACATTACATCATCAGCATCTGATCTTTTATACCCAGTACTTAATGACCATTTTCATCTCTTGTCCATACTATTGTGGACATCTTTCAGTTGATACTTTTCAACCTACTTGTGTTCAACTTTTTATGCAAGTTAATCTTGTATGTGTAAATGGATAACATTCAGTTTATTACAGTTCAACCATTGCATTTCTTGCATTTTAAACATGCATCATATATTCCATTTCTTGATATCAACTGAGATAAAAACCCTTTGAACTTATTGTAGCTGCTTTACTATCACTACAACCACAAGCATCCAGGTACTAGTTGAATTATCTAAATAATGGAAACTAGCAACTACATCTAGTGAGATACCAATATCATGGGGAGGAATTCCTGGTAGAATTTCAACTAAAAGCTGAGAAATAAAAAATAATTAGGATCCTCGAAAGAATCCTTGAATAGGATTCTTGAACTGCTTAATTATATTAGTTATTTATTCTGTAAATGTTGGAAATTGTGGTGAGAATCAAATTATGATAATGAGTTTTGCTTGACAAGAATGCCCCAATGCAATGGACCTCACACTCTCAACAGCACAAAATATTTTCTATAACATCAGTCAAGAAGGCTACACAATCATTATTACATAGATTCATTTTACCCAGTATAGTTTATGGTTTTTAATACGTTTGATATCCTATTTACAAACAGCATAATGTAATTATATATGGATTTAAAAAATTCTTAATTGAAATTTAGAAAAGCAAACAAAACCCTTGTGATTGCTAGAGACCAATGGTAACTCATCTCTAGGCATAGCAGCACTCCCTATTTTCAATTGATATATATGTACAATATATGTGTTTATTTATCTTGTACAAGATATTTATTACTATGGAGATATTTTCTACCACACTGAAAATTTTGTTTAAGGCTGTCACAAGCTATCACTTTTGGTAACTTTGGATAAATGGGTGGGGGATGATTTCAAGAAATTAACACTTTATCTCACAAAATGAATTAATTTATGCCTGATCTTTGTTTAAAGTAAGGGACAATAATAGATATGTTTTGATTTATTGGGCTTCATCAGTCTAACAAAGTCTGTTTGATCAATTCAAAATAGTTTATATACATAGAAAACTGTATATTGACCAAAAACTATTCATAACTCTTTTATTTGTAAAAATCTATCAGTATTCAGTACCTTGTTCTTTAAATTAATTTCCTATATTTATGCCATTGACCCAACTGAGTTTTTCCCTCAGCTCATGATTATATTATTAATTTTGATATCTTGAAATCACAAAATTCAATGCTCCATAGCAACAACTAATATCATCATCATTGCATAATTGCATTTACCAACACATACACAGCAGACACACTGCTTCCAGCATTTGTTCACCTATTAAATACACATAATCTATTTCAAAATTAAAAAACAAAAACAAAGTCTTTGCTACAACTTTCTTGAGCATAGTAAAATCTGTATGAACCCCAACCTGTACCAACAAATATGCAGAAAACAATAAAAATTCTCACAAGATTTTATCAGTCAAACAATTGCAATGCACATAAGACACCTGAAAAATTTAGGGCCATCATCATAATCCTCAATAATATCCATATTAAAAACTTTGTTAAACTTATTACAGAAATTGTGTATGAGAAAAAGAAACATAAAAACTTTCATACCACAGATATTACAATAAACAACCATTAACAGAAAATGATTATTGATAAAATCATCAAAATACTACAGATATGTAAAGACCTAACCAATCAGAGCTGACCTGAGG
The DNA here is from genome assembly GCF_046866305.1 of Octopus bimaculoides. Lineage (NCBI taxonomy): Eukaryota > Metazoa > Mollusca > Cephalopoda > Octopoda > Octopodidae > Octopus > Octopus bimaculoides. The sequence goes on along the minus strand of NC_142945.1, from coordinate 28,988,536 downwards.
CTAAACAAGAACAGCATTAATATGAGATATAATACAGTAGACCTGATACAACTCCTGCATCTTAGATATGAGAAGGAATCAGCACAACTATAGTTTTCAGTTATACCATTGTTATACCGGCACAACTACAACAGTGTTGCTCAGAACATCATCAAAGGAACTAAACTTCATTGTCATGTACAAGTTGACAACAGTTGCTGGAGTAAATTCACTCTAAAAGTTGAGTAGTTGAATACATGATCAAAATGAAGAGAATGACTTTAACAAATCATTTAAAGGAAAAATTAGATACAATATACATAATCAGGGTGAAATTAAAACGAAGTAACTCATTATCACTGTTGCTATAATACTCCTTAATCCTTAACAAATCATCTGAATACCTCAAACATGGCACTGTTTCCAGATGTGATATAATGTAATAAAGAAACCAATAACTAACCATTCCAGGAAGGAGACACACATCACTGAGTGATGAAAATGCACTTAACTGTATACCTACAGCACACCTTGAGGCAATGAATTTTGGATGGAATAATGTTTTAACATTTCTTCTACTGAAAGACTTGTTTTATGCTTTTGCTCTCTCTCTCTCTCTCTCTCACACACACACACACACACACACACACACACACACACACACACACTCGTTTGGAACAGGGTGGGTTAAAAATTCAAATTACAAATTGTTTTGTTGTTGCTTAAATCGTAGCAATGAACCATCCTTGAACTAAACAAAACTATTACTTCTGCATCATCATTCCATTAAATGTGTTTTGGAGGAGAAAACTATTGAAAAACATCAATACATGTCAGAGAGACAAAGAAACGAGGGAGGTACCAGGTGGTCATGAAATGTGCTAGAAACAACAGTTAAATCTCCCTTAAATCACACACCTTTTCATCTGATAATTTGTTTCTGTTTATAATTTGAAAATAATTATAATTATTTTCAAATTATAAGCAGAAACAAATTGTAGATTCAGACTGTCCATATTTTAAAACCGTGATTAAAAAAACAATTTGAAAAAAGACAGAAATTTTAGGATTTAAGGGGAGGAGTTATGAAAATTTTTTTAAATTTCACTATTGTTTTTGAATTACATTTCCTTTTCTGTTTGAAAATAAAGGAAGTGGGGATTGTAATGGTGATCACCAATTTCCAAAAAATTCTTTTTTTTTAACAGACAAGGCTTTCCTGTCGTTTTTAAAGTACATAGGGAAGAAAAAATGGGCTAAAATTGATACTGAGAGTTGAAAAATTTCATATATTTTCAAGATTGTTTTATTTTCTTTGTTACAGAAAAGGCATTTCCCATTGTTTTCAAGTGTGTGGTGTAAAAACAATTCAACAAATTCGGTCCAGATGGGGGTGGGGTGGGTGTAATCATAAATTTTAAAAAATTTTTTTGCAAGTATGTGGTAAAAAAAAAAATTGAACAATCCCTGTCAAAACAGAGGAAATCCAATTTATGTGGGTGTGCTATCCCAAAAGTCCGTCGAGGCATTCTATTGTAAAAATTATTTTTTTCATTGAAAGCTTGCCCCTTCATTTACAAGGGTGTGGTGAAATAAAAATTTGAAAAATCTCCATCAAAACTGAGAAAATCCAACTTTTATAACCCAAATTTTCTAACTAACTATCAGGCTATGGCCCGTCTGAAAGGAAAATGGTCTCTGTTTATCTGAAATGAAATTTACTCTCTGTATTTGTCCTCCATTCAAATCTATTTCTTGTTCATGCTTAATTTTACTCCCCCTACATCCATACCGTATCTTAAACCTTAGACTTCATAATAAATATTTTTTACAGGCATCTCACACAGAAACATCGCATTCTTGAAAACCTTGTCTTAATGTGGAACTTCATTATGCAAAACCCATACAAATTTGGAACATGGACATAAATGATGATGGTGATGGTGATGGTGGTGGTGGTGGCAGTGGCAGTGGTGGTGATTTTTACCTTTGACTTTCAAGTTGCATAACATGGAAGTCTTAACAGCCTTGAATAAGCAAAAGTATTTCAGCCTTAATCATTTTAGCATTGTTTATCTATCACAACTATTTGTAACAAGTTAAGCAATTCTGTAGAGGCGCTCTCACTAAGTTAACATCTTTTAGTTACTCATATGTGCACAAGTTAATATGATATAACTAATGTTGGAAAACAAGAAACTAAAAGTATAGGACAAGTTAGAAGGCCGAAAGATATCCAGTGTTAGAACTTTTGAGAGCTGAATGTTATGCACGAAGTATGAAAAGAAATTCAAGTTTTGCTTGCCTTGGAAGAATCCTGATAATCCAGCTGTTTGACATAATTATAATATCAAGGTCTTTTCACAAGCAAATCTTCTTACTCTATAAACTCTAGTCAGGTATTGCTGACTTCATAATTAATGGTTTCAGTAAATATAACTATATCCATCCTCAACCAACAAAGAAAAGGAATTGTTTAAAATGACACCAATAGTAGCAACAGTGATGACAATAACTTTGAATACCATATGCAAAATGAAGTTGCTAATTCTATGAAATGACACATGGAAAGTGAAATGGTGTCTTACATACATACATGCCACATTTCAATACATGGTAGTAATAGATAAGTAGTTATGAACTGTAGAATATTAGAAGGAAAACAATTTAAACAGATCAGAATAGTTTGGAAAGCAAACTTTCAGAAGAAAGTATGAATGTAAAGAGCTTTTGGAAACATTCAATTGGTCAAACCATCTGTCAAAAAGAAAGCAGTTTAATGAACTGGTCTTTCAATTAACCAAAAGCTGATTAAACTGTAGAACCACAAATAATTCTCTAGCTTGTAATTCCTTTATTCTATTCACCATATTTATTTTTGCCATATGTCTTTGTCTATTTATGTCTATTTATGCCAATTATGTCTTTGTGCAGCACAGATCTCACTTGCGGGCCAATATATCAAATAACATATTCTACCTTTAAATTCAATAATAGAATTGTTCTATGAAACAACAGAAGATATTGGAGTTATTCATAGTATTGGTAATAATGGTTACAAGTGAAATCATTACTTTGCAGCAAAACCTTAATAGCTGTAGACATTGAGAGAATTCATTGCTCTCAGGGGAAAAATCTAGAATAAATGTATATCAATGAAACCTATTTCCAGTATAATAAGGCTTTCTGAATAAATCTAATGTTTTATGAGTCAAACAAAATGTTGAAGGATCATTACAAAGATATTAATATTACTTGATAACTTTATAATGTCAAAACACAAAAGCACAACAGAAATCATTAGTAACATTAACAACTTTAATGACAAGACACATGCTATAGAAAGACATCATCAAAGATCACATCAGAGAAATTAGTAACCAACAAACAAGAACTATAACATCACTAAAGAAAACATTACTGCTTACTAACATTATTTCACCATCTGAATGTTATTATGTACTATTATACTCTTCCAGTCACAAAGCAATCTGAACACAAACTTGAGATTTTCTTTCATACATTGTGAACTTAACAAATTGTTTATGATTCTTAAACTTTTCTAGAATATATTCAAACAGTCAAGCAACTAATATAAATGTAAAATTATTTCAGTAGCTTGCTTCATACTAGTCTAACATCTCTGTCTGATAAAACAAAACATTAAACAGTGGACCATTCTGATTGTTGTTGGCACTCCGTCGCTTATGACGTCGAGGGTTCCAGTTGATCCTATCAACAGAACAGCCTGCTCGTGAAATTAACGTGCAAGTGGCTGAGCACTCCACAGACACGTGTACCCTTAACGTAGTTCTCGGGGATATTCAGCATGACACAGTGTGACAAGGCTGACCCTTTGAATTACAGGCACAACAGAAACAGGAAGTTAGAGTGAAAGAAAGTTGTGGTGGAAGAGTACAGCAGGGTTCACCACCATCCCCTGCCAGAGCCTCGTGGAGCTTTAGGTGTTTTCGCTCAATAAACACTCACAACGCCCGGTCTGGGAATCGAAACCGCGATCCTATGACCGCAAGTCTGCTGCCCTAACCACTGGGCCATTGTGCCTCCACACCATTCTGATTATATAATGGATAAAGCTCTTTATAATTACAAATCGTTATTGAAGTCCTCTGAGTTTATTCTTTTGTATCTCGAAAAGTAAGGGTGATAGTCTCACCCCTACTTTTGGAAATACAACACAACTCTTTATATATTGACATTGCTAATTAAGGACCCCAGTTTCACCTTACATCTTAATGCATTACAAATTAGATGTATTTTGGGGTGTATTTGGGGTACTGATTCCATATATACCATTGGTTTTGCTATTTTAGTTCTAGTCTTGGAGATACAACATACCCCTTTTATATATTGATATATCCACAAATATCAATTAGGGACATCAGTTGCACCATAATTTAGACCTACTTTTCAGTAAATTTTTGAGTGGCCCCAATTTTGCCCTGTTAGTTCCAACTGATTAATAATTTATATTTTGATACAAATATAACAACAATATTAATGGTATTAGTACATTACATACTTTTAAATCAAACACTTGCTACTAAATCAATTTATTTCAATACAAAAGTTTAGAGTAAAGGCACTAAACAAAGGTGTCTGTTTTGATGACTTCTGAAGTAAATTCCTTGGACTGAATTCATAAACATTTAATGTGGTCTTGTTATTTTTTTTCTAATTTTCTTTTTCTTTTTAGTCATCAAAAAGTTTCTTGACAACTTCTACTAATTCGGGGTGATAACCACCCTGAATTACTAGGAGACATGCTCTTCAATTTTAACAATCTTGGCTGTAACATGAGTATCAATGTCCATTCTCTCCACATTTAGATTGCTTTCCAGAAAGGTTTTGTGATTTATGCAAAGAACAACGTGAAAGATTTCAATAGAAGAGGGGAATCAGAGACAGGTGTGATGCACACATGATGTTAGATTATTGCTAGAACTTTTAGCAGGACTGTCTTGGTAAATCTCACTCTAGAAAATTCTATCAAACAAACTTGTTATTATTGAACATATGACCATTTTATATATTTTATATACATATATTTTTCAGTTTCAATTACTATAGATTCTAATGCCACAATTAAGTTTTTTATATTTACATTATTTACATTTGACGGATTTTTTTTTTGTGTTCAATTGAAATAAACTAATTTAGTAATATGTGGTTATTTTAATATTACGTAATATATTAATAGCGTTAATAATGTTATTTTTGTTTCAAATAGAGTCTTTTTTGGCAAGATTGATGTGACTTTGGGTTCAACATCCCAAATATATTCCAAAATTGGGCTAAGTTCTTGAGCACCAAAATGTAAGGTGCAACTGTGGTCTCTTCTTTCAGAACATCAACACTCAAAAGGGTATGGTCTACCTCCATAACTAGAGCTGATATCATAAAACTGATGTTATAATTAGGAGTACTGTTGAAACACTGCGGCATCTCAAAGTTCACTCACCTCAATGAATCAGATATCTTATGAACGAACATACATTGTCTGAAAGGCAATGCTATTCTCCATAGACAAAATACAACAGCGATTAGCATATTCATGTTTAAATCTGCTGAAATGCATTAAGAATAAATATGTCCATCATTGTTTTGATTTTTTTTCTCTATGCACATAATAATTTATTGTAGCATATTCACACATATAGACACATGCACATATTCCTACACACGTCAAAACATAGATTATCATAGATTTTTTTCTGTTTTCTAGTGTAATTATTGAGTTTTATTTGTACTATTTTGTTACTATGTTTTATATATATGGAGATCTGGGGTTAGGCTTACAACAGAACTAGTCAAAGATGATTTGATCAGTACAAAACAGTACAAATTTATTGAAAAAAGTGTGCAGTCTGATAAAGAGATTAGTTCTAGAAAGTCAATAATATAACTATTTTGGTAAGTGTGTATTTTGTATTTGCCTTCATTTGATGGAGGAAAGAGTAAAACAATATTGTAAACAATGCTTATGTTTGGAGTTACATAATCTCTGTATTTGCTATGGTCTTGCAGATAATATGTGATCGAAACAGGCTGTGACTATGCATTCTGACAACTATGGGTCTATGGACGTTGTTTTATTGAATTAATGGAAAACTTTTATTTTAAATGATTTGTAGTTTGTGGTGGTTTGTAGCATAAAACCTAAGAACTAACCTGGTGGAATCTATGAATCCATTTTCCATTACAGCAGCTGAATGTTTTCACATATAAGTACTCAGCTCTTTTTTTAAGTGTGAGCAACATAGCTCTATTGTATGTAATGCCTAAAATATTAGTTCATTATTTTGCGAGGATATCACCTTGTTATGAGGGATGTATATGATGGTGTTATTTTATGTTGTTTGGTCTGATGGCTGGGTATGATTATATGATCTCCAGATGTAAAGGCATATGGGTATATTATGTGATAGTTTGTTGTAAATAGGGATGTAATAACATAATTGATTAAAAGAGATGGAATGCTTTCTCCTCCTGGAACATATTTTTAATATCTTTTATTGCAGTATATTTTAGGCTTATATTGTCTAATACAGAAGAAGTGAATGCTAGGATCTATTGGAAGAAGCTTATATTTATATATTTATAGAAGTATGTTAACTAATAATATTTGCATGTAAAAACATAATTCATGCAGCTGTGATAGTTTGTTTTTCATGCTCAATAAAATTAACAAATTTTATTTATTTCATACCAAAATTTGTTTTCACAATTTTTCAATGAGCAAATCTCTGGTTCAGTAATTTCTGATGTCAACAGTAACAAAAAAAGTATCTAACTTGATGCAGAATAAAAATCTCAAGGGATTTAGTTTGTAAGGCTCTGGTTTTTCAGTTTTCTTGCTGATGTCTAAAACTTTTACATGTACACACACATGTATGTATGCGTGTACATTTATAAACATACAATTTTAATCTTGTTGTGAAACTAATAAATTAAATTGTGGATCTTCCCACACTTTCTAGCTACCAGATTCCAGTCACAAAGTATTTATTGATCTGGGGTTCTGATAGAAGACATTTATTGAAGGTGTTGTGCAGTGGGATCAAACTCAGAACACATGATTACAAAGCAAACTTCTTAACTACATATCTATGTCCATGTGAAAAACACAATGGATATTCCACTTCTAGAAGGAGTAAAGAATTTCTTATACCCCAACAAATTGCCTTGTACTTGATGTTATAACAAATTCAGTATACTTGGATTACTGCCATCTTACAGAAGCAGTCTGTATAGTTGAATAATGATAATCATATTGTTACTTCAAGTGGCGAAAGAATGTCTCTCCATACAGAAGACAGATGTTTAAAACAGATTTAAGGAAGGTGATATATGAGCATTGAATATAGAAAAACTGCGTTTAAATAGGGAAGTGGAGAGAAATAATTTAACGGGATCAGTTGGAGGTAATCTCAGAAAGGTCGAGAACAATTAAGCTGAGAAAGGCTGAGTATTGAAGACATCAGGCAATATATACAGGGGAGACAATGGCACATTTGCTGACTGGAATCCACCTGCAGAAGAGGAAGACACGGAAGAAATTGTAAGGTCAGATTTCAGGATGTTGGAGCCAAAATGATAGAGGACAAAGATCAGTTGTGATATACAGGACAGCAGATTTGTTTAATCAATACTATCATGGTAAATATGATGCTAAAATGATGACGGTGAATTAATCGTGTGATAAATGTGAGCTGTACTTTTCTCTTTAACTGAACTATGTGGTACAGTAGATCCCACTTTATAAATCCACTGATAATAAATTCACCCGCTTAATGTATCTAAGCGGGTTGGGACGGAAATTCTACACATAAAATCTCTCATATAATAAATCCAAACCATCACTTAATAAATCCATTTGTTGCTGCTTCTTTCTAAAGTGTCAACAAGTGACAGCAATGGAATGAAGTGTTTTTATTTTCGCTCTTAAATATTGATTGGTAGGCTCCAGCAGCCACTGCCAGCCAACCAGCTGTCACATGGTACACTCCATCATCCAAAAACAGATCAATAAATATGTAGTTGCTGCTGGTGGCTGCTGGAGCCTTCCACACAACCCTGTCATTCAAGAGTAAAAGTAGACTCCAGAACACCCCTTGTCAAAATTACATGCCCTTCTCATTCATTGGATGATAGAGTGTGTCACGTGACGGCTAGGTGGTTGTGGCTGCTGGAGCCTACCTGTCAGTATTTAAATTTCAAAATATCATGTCATTTGTTATTTGCGCAGAGAGGCAGACACACACACAAGTGAACCCAAGTTCAAAATTTCCCCAAGACACCTGATGAAGGCTGGAGGGTATATCAGCTGAAACGTTGTGTGAACAACAAACAAGATGAGGACAGATATCCATCAAATATAAATAATGTAAATAGTGTAAATAATGTACATAATTCATCATCTCTTAAATATAGAACCGTATTAATACACACAAGTTATTCAAAATGTTCAAAATGAAAAGAGAGAGGCAGGACAAATCTGTGGCAGAAAAGATTCAATTGTTAGAATGTTACAAAGCTCTTGGGAAAACAACTCAGTGGAAAGCATTACAGAGTTTTGGAATTTCAAGAATTCTGCTCTAGAATTTGCTAAAGAATGAGGATGACCTTTGTGCCAAAGAACATGATGGCTGTTCATGAAAGAGAAAGCCCCAACAGATAAACTGTGCTCTCTACGATTGGTTTCAATTTATTCGCTCAAGAAACATGCCCGTCAATGGCCTGATCCTAATGCACAAAGCCAACACCATTGCTCAAGCTGCTGGACACGATTTTAAGGCATCTGAAGATTGGTTTTACCGTTACAAAAAAGGCATGGAATCTCTTTTATGGTTCTAAAAGGTAAGCTTTGTAGTTCACTAGTTCACATTTTTCTCTTTAGAGAACACAAACTAAACATTTCATACTTTGCAGGTGATGCAGCTAAAGCTGATATCGATGGAGCCCACCAATTTCGTGAGACAACCATGCAGCTTCTGCTAAAATCGTATCAGCCACAGGACATCTACAATGCTGATGAAACTGGGATCTACTTTCATGCATTACAGGGAATACATATGTCAATGAGAGGTGCCAGAAAACTGTGAGGAGCTTTAAGACGTCAAAGGACCATATGACCTTGATGGTGGCCTGCAACATGAATGGAGACAAAGAAGACTTGTTCTTAATCAGAAAGGCTAGTTTAGCCAGATGCTTCAAAAATGATAAAATGCTTCTGATTCAGTACAACTTTTCAACCAATTCTTGGATGATAGAAAAATATCTATGGAAATGCCTCAGATCTTGGGATCGTCATTTGCAGGAATCTAGAAGGCAAGTGGTGGTCCTACTTGATAATTGCTCTTCTCATGTAGTCATCGATGATCTCAAGAATATCACTTTAAAATTTCTTCCTCCCAACACAATGTCAGTGCTGCAGCACGGTGACATGGGGATAATCAAGATCTTGAAAGCTTCCTTCAAACATGAAATGCATGAGATCATTGATGCTATGGAAGACACTAAACGTGATATTTCTTCCCAAGAAGTTGTAAAGCAGATCACTATTTTGGATACCACATACATAGCTTGGAAGCAGGTCTCTAGCCAGATAATCAAACATTGTTGGACCAAAGCTGGTTTTGTTTTGGCTGAAGAATCAAATGAAGTCATAGATGTTAATGAAGATTTGAACCTGTCTTCACCACCTACTGGATTGACCAAAAAGCAACTCGAGAACTGGTTGTCCATAGATGATGGTGCTGTTGTGTGCTCCAGAGATCATCACTGAAGAAGAAAAACTAGATGAGATCATTCATGATATTTGGCAATCTAAGAAGGAAACTGAAGGAGAAGAAGATGGCAATTCCGACATTGATGCTCATGAAAGAGTTCCAGAGCCTCCAACACCAGCTGAAATGAGACACTATCTAAAAGTTTTGATTTCAGTGACATGAATCTTTTTAGAACTCTTACAGAAAAAAATCAATGCGGAGTTGAGAACAAAGTGCCCAGCAAAGCAAACAACACTCAACAAATTTTTCATCCAACGACATTGTTTTTATTTGTGTATTCACATATGTATGTATTTTAATAGATCCACATGTTTAATCAATTGGTAGATTTTGTTCCTTTGGTTAATAAATTCCTCGTTTAATAAATCCAAAATAGGCGGTCCCAAGATGGATTTATAAAGCGGGGTCTACTGTATTAGTCTTGCTTCTACAAAGTACTTTTATAATTCAGATTCCTTCAGCATTTAATTTCTGTAACTTATATCCTTTTCTGCTCAAAAAGGAAAAAGAAAAAAAGAAACCAAATGAGGATTAACAAAGGAGATTTTCCACAGGTGAGGTATGGTGCCTTTTTGATGTTGTTCAATGATTAGAAAGAATTTTCCAAGACTATTAATTAAATGTATAAAATTTCAGAAAAAAAAAAACTGTAAGTGCATATTTAGCAGCTTATTCATGTGCTTTGTTTGACAGCAGTTTATGTACAGATGTTTATAGTCCCTTACAATCAATTCAGAATGAATTAATCCTGTCTGGACAACAAACTCTCAATCTGTTTAAATGATGCCTTCACAAAAATTGTATGCACACTTCACGTGAAAATAATTTACGTAGTATAGCATTAAAGATGATCTTGACATGTGAAACAGAACATCTGTGAATTTTATGTATATTAACAGAGTCCAATCAACTATATACCCCAATGCTATTGATGAGAAACCAAATAACAACACACCTATGCACATCTACAATAATATCCCAAAATTTATGCAAAAAATAAATTGAATAAGCTGTAACAACCATATATACATTCTGTATATCTCTGCATGATTATCAATTTCTCAGTAAGACTGTACATTGAATATTGTATATAAGATGGCAAAGAACACATAGACAAAGGTAAGTTTAGTTAAACCTAATCATTCCTAATGTATTTAAATGGCTATGTGTGACATTTTTAGTAGAGTATGGAGTAGAGTATGGCTGAACAGAGCTATTTAACAAATAAAAAACACAGAGGAAGAGGAAAATACAGAACTGGTTCAGGCATAATTAGTAATTTAGTTTGTAAAACTCCAGTTTATACAGTGGTACATCATACTCAAAGATTATATAAATTATTCTGATGTTTTATTCTCAGAATAATTTAAAATATAAAATATTCATGCAATGTGCTTGCTATGAAGGGTAAAGATGTAAACTAACAAGATTTTACAGCAATGTCACTACAAAAACCACTTAAACAAAGAGAGAAATATATACCTTTGATCTCCCAAATGTTGTCTGTGATTGAAAAAGTAGAAAAATAGAAGTTAAAGCATAATTTATACTTAAAACACAGATATTCAGAAAAAAAAGTAATAATTTTCTTTTTTGCTCTCATACATTTGTAGCTGATCATTTTTGATTGAGTACAAGGTGAACTTTTCACTTTGCACATTATCAATTTTTAACTTGTTACAAATCAAATTTAGCATATGATTGACACTGTTTGTTATTGACACTAGAAGAATGCAAGACAAATTTGATGTAATAAATATTGAGATACAGATCTTATGTACACTCATTAAATAATTCAGTAAACTTTTTTCTAACTTCATTTATTCATTATTATTAAATCAATTCAAATAAATGCAACACATTTTAAAATAATGAAATAAATTTCAGGGATTAAAATATGCCCAAGAAATCAAAATTAAAAATTTGCAAAGAGAAAAATAAGATTGTGCTATGTTTGTTCAATTTATATTAGTAAGAATATTGAAACTAATTGGGAAAGATGCAATGAGAGAGGACACTCTTACCAAATGAAACATATGAGGTCTAATCAATAAGTATCCGGAATGTGGCTATAGTAATGAAGCTAAAGCACACAGAGTGAAGCTGCTTGGCAAAGATTTACCTTGAACTCTGCTGTGCATGTGCACTAAGTTTTAACATTCTAGCCCACTTCCACTGTTTAGAGTAGTGCTTGGAAGGAAGGTGTGTAGTTGCAGAAAGTATATGGAGAAGAGTGTATGAGGGGTTCAGATGTTTCCAAGATGGCTGAAAAAATGTTGATATTGATAAACGTTCTGGGAGATCAGATCTGCAACCAGCAGAACTGAGAAAAACATCGCAGATGTGTGTGCAGCTGTGAGGGGAATCACCATCTGCGAGTAATCAGAGGATGTGCAGATTAGTTATGGTTCAGTCCATTATCACTGAAGATTTCAGTATGAGACATGTGTCTGCCGAGTTTGTGTCAAAACTGCTTTTAGCTGACCAAAAAGACACTTGGGTTTCAGTTGCATAAGATGTGTTTGAGTGTGTCAAGAACGATGAAAATGTTTTGAAACTTTGTGTAAGCCTTTGAGCAGGTATCACCAAGCTTTTGGCAAAATATGATGCTGATTCTCTGCTCAACTTTCTCTGTCATGATCAATGCGGTGATCATACGCTATACACGTCGCTTCCAAGCACTACTGTAAACACTGCTTAAAACTTAGTGCACATGCACAACAGAGTTCAAGGTCAATCTGTGCCAAGCAACTGCACTCTGTGTACTTTAACTTCGTTACTATGGCAACAGTCCGGATACTTATTGATTAGACCATGTATATTCAAACTAGTTATAATAAGTGGACATTTAGTGCACCTATTACAACTATTACAACTACTGACCAAATAGCACCATTGTACATTGAAGTAATCAAGCTTCTGAAAAGAGGGCTGCGTTTGTAATTGTTAATTCTCCTGATCAGTGGGTTGTTTAAAGCAGAGGGTAGAGTGCTTTTTTTTTTTTATTCTGTTACAGTAATATGGTGAAGATTTGCACTGAGACTGCTGCATCTACAGAGATTGCTGGACAATTATAACCATATTATTTCTGGTTGCCCATTTTTAAGCAAGAGATGCAGCTATACATTAGAGCCAGACTTTCATATATTGGGAATTATGCAACATGAGCCAAACAACAACAACAACTGACAAAGAAGCAGTGGCATTAACAGACATACACTAAATACACACAGACACATCCAGCTTTGAAAGCTACAAATATATTGATGCAAGTTTGCTTGTTATATTTCAGTCATAATTTCGCCTTGATCAAGTAAAACTATGATGAAAAGCAAGCAAGCCATGATCATTCCAATCATTTTCATAGACAGATAATCCTAAACAGCACTATCTTTAGTAATTCTTAAGATAGCACAATATAATTTGAGAGAGATTTGGCTGCTATTTCTAGTAAGCAAGACCACCCTACATTTTGGGGATTTGTAAATGTTATGTTTATCTATAATGCAACTAAGTTAACTTAACAGTTAACAGCTGACAGTTCTTTATTAAATATAGTATCAACATCTTCCCACTAAACAAACCTACTTATATCTCATCAAGCAATAATTGTTGAGACAACTTAAAATCTAAATTTGAAAAATGCTATTCTCTGAATGATTCACTGAGTGACTGGCAGAGTTGGTAGAACATCAGACAGAACATCATGTAATATTCAATTACATCCAACCCAGTTCTATTTTGTCTTTCATTCTGTCACAGTTGATAAAGCAAGGACTGAGGTCTTACTTATTGATAGATCAATCACTGAAACCAGTAAAAGAATATTTCTAAAAGTGAAAACAAATATAACTCTCTAGTGTGAAAATATTATAACGCACTGAGTTCGTCAAAGAATTTTCTCACTTGAAATACTTTTCTTCATTCTATCTGGTTGCGTCTTCTCTAATGAAACATTTCAATGAATTAAAAACGATGTCTGCACTCAACACAAACTTCAGATTCATTAGCATCATAAATGTTCTTCCATTACTTTCCAACTGCTCATATGGATTCATTAAAATCTGAACACTTATACTGTTGACAATTTGATCTCCTCTAAAATGCCTTCATCTATTTCTTCTTCTAACTCTTTTATCTCTACAAAATTCTGACGTTCTGTCATTCAATAAATTCTTCAACAATATAATCACACCTGGTGCAATGATATCCTGGAACTATGAATAAACCATAAATAACATCCAACTTAATATACATGCTTCAAGAGCAAAGTTAATGCATACAGTTTTGCAGGGACATTGTTGAATTATTTTTAAAAAACATTCTTTTTTAATCAACTTATTTTCTAATAACTATAAGGACACAAAGAAGGCCTAACAGGAAGTAACATCCATTGTCTAATGACCTTCAGTTATAACTATTACTTTTGATGCATCATCATCATCATCATCATCATCATCATCATCATCATCATCATCATCATCATCATCACCATCAACAACAATAACAACAACAACAACAACAACATTTTAACATTCATTTTGACATGCTTGCATAGGTGAAAAGTGTTTTATAATACAATTTTTTTATGGACAGATGCTTTGCCTGTCACCAACCCTTACTTATTTCCAAGTAAGGTAATATGTCCCCATGGTTGGACATGTTTTCACAGAATAATGGAAATGAATGACATTCATTTACAACAATCACAAGATGTCAATGCAAGGAATAACAAACACACACACACACACACACATGCATCCATACAATACACACACACACACACACACACACACATGCCCAAGGTGCCATGCAGTGGGACTGAACCTGAAACTATGTGGTTGGGCAGCAAACTTCTTAATCCCATCCATGTATTTCTGATAACATAAACAAAATACAACATACTTTACACCCAGTGATATTTCAATAGAATGCTTCAGCTAGTATAGCCAGGCCAACATTTTGTAGCAGTGGGGCTTATGAAATTTTGCTCATCATAAATCAGATGATTTAACAAGCACTCTATGTAATACAGAAAAACCATTTACTACACCAAAGTAAATCACAAACATTTGATTGAGAAAAAACATGAGTAAATGTGTGTGTGTGGGGGGGGAGTGTGTGTGTGAGAGAGAGAGTGAGAAAGACATAGGGAGTGAGAGAAAGACAGAGAGAGAGAAAGACACAGGGAGAGAGAGAAAGACAAAGAGAGAAAGAGAGAAAGACAGAGAGAGAGAGAGAGAAAGACACAGGGAGAGAGAGAGAAAGACAGAGAGAGAGAGAGAGAGAGAGAAAGACACAGGGAGAGAGAGAGAAAGACAGAGAGAGAGACAGAAATGTAGTTGTTCAAATAAAGTCAGACCTTAAGCGTGTTACAAAATTTAAGTAAAAAGTTACATTTATATAATCATGTTATTACATGTACTACTCTACAAAAAGAGGTAAAAGATGCATGCATCACATTGTCCACATCTGATATATATTTACTAAAATCCCTAAATGTGAGATATATGCTGGAACAAATTTTACAAACTTATTCAGCTTTTTGATTTGTTCTTTTATTCTTGTACTAGTTTCAATCACTTAATTGTGTCCATGTTGGGGCACCGACATATAGGGTATAGTTGATTACATTGACTCCAGAGTCGTTTAATTTATTTTGGAAGGACAAAAGGCTAATTGGGCTTAAATAGGGTTTGAGCTCAGAATGTAAATGGATATCATCCAATATTACATGTTATTTTGTTCTCTGTCCAATGAATTTTGTTATCTATTGTAACTGTTACAAAATAAATTATATCAAAACAAGCAAGTAACTGTCTTACTTTTTCATGGGCAATGTTATACCTTACATAAAGGTTTACACATTTGAATGATATATCGTTTTCAAAGATGGATTTTTGTCTATGGACTCTGAAAATAAGTAAGCACCATCTTTAAGATTACATTTCTTAGTTAACTACCATGACATTACCCAACAGTTAGTTGGGAACATCTGAGGAATCTTATCTATCTGATTCTCCTTGTACACTAAATATAGAAATGGATGCTAAAAGTGTGCTAACTATATATATGCAACTAATATCAATATATAATATATATATATATATATATACAAACACAAACACACATGCACACATATACATTCATGCACACACACACACACACACACACACAAACACACACACACACATATGGTATTAGGAAGGGCATTCAGCTGTAGAAACCAGGCCAAAATCAGACTGGCATCCGGTACAGCTCTCTAGCTTACCAGTTTCAGTAAAACCATCTAACCCATGCCAACATGGAAAGTGGACACTAAATGATAATGATAATGATATATATGACTATTAATTGTATACTAATATGAATATGTATACTATATATGTATGAATACTAAATGAATATTAAATATATAAATGCATCCTAAATATATAAATGTATACTACACACACACACACACACACACACACACACACACACACACACACACACACACACACACACACACACACACACACACACACACATATATGGATAGTATTGTCAGGAGATCATATATCCGAAAAAGAAGCACACTCTAAAGGATAGAGCAGTAATGTATTTACATGCAGGTAAATATATGTCTGGTCATAGAGGGACCAATACTTTTACATCCAGAATATTTGGATAGTAATTGTATAATTATATACTAAATGTATACTAGATATATATGGATACAAAGTGTATACTATATATATATATGGACAATATTCATAAATTTTGTTTCATTTTCAAGGTAGTCTTCCACAGTGATTAGCTTTATTTAAATTAGTATGAAGAAGATCTTTAGTCCCAGTGTAGACAATTTCTCAAGTGCCAAGAGCAAGATTGAATTAACTTAGTCCAAGTAATTGGTGATAGGAAAGCCATCCAGCCATGAAAAGAAATATGCCAAGAAGAAAGAAATGAAAAGAATAAAGACATGTGGACTTTTCAAGCAGTGGAGCATGCGACCCATCTAGAAGCGTTCAAATTGGGTCTCGTGCCAAGGGAGGGTCCTGTGCTCAAGTGGAAGATGCTTTGATTAATTAAACTCTTTGACTGTATCAAGCAAAAATATTCACATCATTCTTTTTATCTTCCCATGTCACAAGTGGATTCACCCCATGACTTTCAACAAATGTCTTATTTAACTGTGATGTTTATTTTTTGTGAAATGAGTGCCTAGCAATGTCTGTCAGGCAGAGCATCATAAATAGCTCAGCTACTTATAATCTTTGCTACTTAATATGTATAGAGATAGATTATTATAAAGATAGGAACACTAGGTGCTTATGAACATTTCATAAAGTTTATGGAAGTTGAAAGTAGCACAGAAGATTTATGTAAAACATTATTAAATTAGGAAATTAGGAAGCATACTGCATTATTAAAACATTATTAAAACATCATTGAATTGTGCCAAGTATTCAAGGCAAGTGATAAGATGATGTGAGACCTGCCCAACCAATGTCAACATGAGAAAAAAAAAAAAGCATATGATGATGATGACAACAAAGACAGCTACTTTTCCAAAAGAGAATACATTTAAACCATTTCATTACTGTATTTATTTTAAGATGCTCTGTGTTTCTTCCAATTACTTTAAATATAACAAAGAATTTAGTAAAATAACTTAGTTATCATTCAGCTAGTGTTAGGAACGTAAATTGTTTCTAAGGTTTGGTGGAAGATTTTAATTCAAAACTTTTGAAAACAAGGCATTTGTACTCAGAGCCAGAGCCAGTTTCAGCCAGGTGGGTAATGAAAGGGTTAATTGCACTTATATGACAGTATGGAAAGTATTCTTTTCCTGCTGTCAGATCTTTAATTAAGTTGAGTTCAATATTTTGGACCATTCCTCATGTGTGTGCATGTGTGTGAGCGTCCTTGTTTATGTTTGTTGAGTGAAACTAGTAAAAGAATTTAATGTATAAATTTTTCAATTTTGGAAAATAGAAGTTAATTTTTTTCTTTCTTGATATATCACTGAACACCCAGCATGGCTGCACACATCAACTTGAACTGTGTATGTGACATTTAAAAGTCAATAATTACTCAAAAGTTCAGCAAGAAGAACCACCTCCCCAAAAGATATGAACTAAAATAACCTGAAGATGATAAAAGTACAACTTAGCTTCAGAAACATGCCACAGAAGATTACTGATGTCTTTTTAACATACATAGTAACTATGCTTATGTTTGAAAGAAATCATATACGAGCTATGTATATCAAAGCTATTCTCATTCTATAATTACAAACAATAAATGAAGGACAATATTTGAAATAAAAAATAAGATATATTCCTTATAAGACAAGTAGATAGAAATCATTTTAAGCTAAAATGAAAGAAGTAACTAAACCACATACATTGAGTCTCTATTCATTGAAATAAGACAAAATGTTCAATGGAAGTATTATACAAATAGAAATGAAGTGAATCAGTTAGAATTTTATTTTGAATAAAATAGAAAAAGGTTTTCCTGGGATTATTAATAAAGTGAATAAAATTTAAAAAATTCTTTACTGGGATTATTAATAAAATGAATACTAACACAGAAAATCCACAAATAGAACAAGATCTTGAAATACAGAGAAGACGTGAAATAATAACAAGAAATGACAGCAATAGTTGAAAATACATAAAAGACTAAACACAAATGGAATAAAACACAAATATCTGTTACACAAAATGATGGCTAAATTATTGAACAAGAACTCATAAATTTAGCATCAAGGTAAGTAATAGAAAAAATCTTATGCTAAATTGTCGAAACTGAAAAGAATATCAGCGAGATATTTTAATTTCTATAGATACAAGTTTCAATATCTATAAAGGGAAGCGAAATTAAATGTCAGGAAAATAAATGTGGACATAAAGAAGAATTGGATAAAGAGATATCTAATCAAGACAGGAGATGATTACAATGATTTTTCAAGCAAAATATTACAGAAATATAAATGGTTATTTTTAATAATTTTCCTTTACTGATTTTGAAAATGATGTCTGAAATTGTGAACTGACACTCTTCCACTGGTTGTGAATACTAAGTCCTAGCCTGAAAAAGACTGTAGCAACCAACATAGATTAATAATCAGCAACTCCAGACTCAGAGCTACAAGACAATCTAGAGAAGTAAATTAAGGAAGCTGTAAGATCCCTCAGCCAGAGATGGGACTCAACAAGTACTAAGTGATGTATATGCAAAAAGGAGAAAGAGGAGCTACAGACTTATAGCATAGGAGACAACTGGCTGTTTCTATGAGGAAATCTGCTGCAAGCCAGAATAGATTTGTGCATGGAGCAATTTATAATAAAGAGATGTTGATGAAGGCAAGAGTTCAGGTGTAAATTAGGTCCTCATGGTTTGGTCCACATCTCCCTTCAGTTTATCATATTTTATTTTTCCTGCTAATAACAGAGTTTAAGACTGTTTGCTCCTGTATGCTGACCACTAAGTTCTTGAAGGTGAATTTGTTGAAGAATTATAGAAGAAATTCCAAACACAGACACAAAATCTTGATACACAGGAGTAGTTTGGAGTGTACCTTGCAATAATCTTAAAAATGCTCTGTCATATACCTTCTAACTTATGAATTAGCTACTTTTAAATCACACAAGTGAACTAAATTAGAAAAAGTAAAGGAAAAAAAACCTACATACTTCACCAAAGATACTGCAAATTTAATATACATGTCCTGTAATGAGAGTGGCAACATTGCTGCTAACTATAGAGACTACTTCAGCAATTTATACTGTTGTAAAAGAAGTAGGGATTCTCAGAGAATACACCATTATTTAAGAACTAACTGTCAAAACTCTCTCTTAATGCATGTGTAGTAAATCACTTGTGTTGAAAAGGTAATATGACATTCATGACAGGCAAATGATACAAACGGACTCTAACACATTTTGTACTGATTCACAATATTTGTAGCTGATATATTCATATATTATTTAAATATAATTACATATCCTGTTGTCTTTTCTGTGCTACATTTTACATCACATTATTCTCTATTCATGTAATAATCTTATTTCTTCAAGTTAATACAAAATTATTTATTGATAATAAATAATGTCAAAACTGTCAGTATGTGTCAGATTGTCTCTGCAGGGTTTCATTTAGAATCTCGAGACCTACATGTTTTTTCTTTTTTGTTCTCAAATATACAGAAGAAACTACTGTCAAGCCAGGAAAAAAGTTATTCAACAGAAAAGAGGGCAGTGTCCATAAATTTTGCAGGTTATCCAAGACAAAGAATTCTTGCTGAACCCATTTGTTACCATATTTCTGTGGGAATCATTGACTTTGTTTCAATTAATTTCGAAGATAATAAAGAATTCAATAAAATAATTTTGTTATTATTAAGATGGTGCTTGGAGTGCGTTTTAGCATAAAAAGTTTTAATGGAAGGTTTTAATTTAGACCACTCTAAACAGGAAGTTTGTATCATAGAAGAGGGATGGTCTCAGGTGGGTTGGTATTAAAAGGATTGTTGAAATATATTCGTACCTACCTACCAAGGAATTAAAAAGATCTATGGTGTTAACAAAGCAGGATTAGAAAACAGTGCTTCTACACGCACACACACACACACATAAACTCCATAACAATGATATAGCTGACACAATTATGTCTGAATTGTTTTATGATTGCTTCAAAAATCCAAACCTCACTGACGCTATTTCTTAGCTGAAAACACTATGAACATCTTTTCCCTGCTATACAAATGCATACTTTTGGTAAGAAGTAGCATATATATATATATATATATATATATATATATATATTTATATATATGTATATATGTATGTGTGTGTGCATGTGTGTGCATGTGTATGCATGTGTGTGTGTGAACACATGCATGTGCATGCATAAATAACATATTTGCTTGTGTTGAATGCTAAACAGGAAGAAATTCATACTGTGTTTCAAACTGACAGAGTAATGAAATAATTAACCACACTAAAGATGACTGAATTGAGAAACATGAGTGCATTACTAATATGATTTTCAACTGTGTTTTCAGAAAGGAGATGTCGATGATCACTTTTAAGAAACATAACTTAATGTTTATGGTCATGCAAATAGAGAAAAACGAGAGGTAATATTTTAGCTTCATATGAATATGGGCACTAACAGCATTGTTGATAATGATGAAGTATACAAAAAGAATAGTAACAAACAAGCTGAACTTCAGGAGCTACAATTTGTTACAAATTGTATCAATTTAAGAATTTTACCTATGAGAGGCAAGTCAAATAGAATATTCATAGTCCAAGATAGCCACAATGAAATGGACTAGCAGACTAAAATATTCAAATGATGAAAACATGCTTAGAAATGATTACAAGGGTGGACATATAGCATTGCTTTACATCAACGGAAAATGGCAATAATGAGAGAACCAAGACCAAACCTAATAACTTCTGATGAGAAGAGAAATATGAAAGATTGGAGAAAAAATGTGAAGAATCGATCAAAATTCTATCTTGTTAGAAAGAATCATATGAAGCTGTTAAGTTTCTTTGATCTAGAATGCAAGCAAAAAGACAAGAACTAGATTCAAAATGTCAGCCAAAGCAGTCAGCAAAGAATTTGATACACAAATGTACATAACTCATTGTAATTGGCCTCAGCTCAGAACTTACATCTAGAATGCCATGCAACAGGATTTTGAAGCGAAATTGTCATGGCACCTGTGCCCAGCATCGCCTTCCTGGCACTTGTGCCGGATGGCATGTGTAAAGACATTCGAGCAACATTGTTGCCAGTGCTGCCGAACTCGCTCCTGTGCAGGTAGCACATAAAATATACCATTTTGAGTGTGGCCATTGCCAGTACTGCCTGACTGGCCTTTGTGCCGGTGGCACGTAAAAGCACCCACTACACTCTCAGAGTGGTTGACGTTAGGAAGGGCATCCAGCTGTAGAAACTCTGCCAAATCAGATTGGAGCCTGGTGTAGCCATCTGGTTTCACCAGTCCTCAGTCAAATCGTCCAACCTATGCTAGCATGGAAAGTGGACGTTAAACAATGATGATGATGATGATGATGATGATGATATATATATATATATATATATATATATATATATATATATATATACACACACACACATGCACAGAGAGAGAAAGAGAATACAGAAAACAGTTGGCGTTGATGCTTTATATAAAGTACATGTATTTTGTGAGATTGGTAGATACCAATTATATAAGCATAAAGCCCAATTACAGGAACAAATGCCACCAGTCCCAATCATCAGCATTGCTCAACGAAAATAAAGCACAAAAATAGACAGAGGCCTTTACATATGCCAGTATGCAAATAAGAACAGTAAGGCCAATACAAGAGAATAGAGAGGGCACAAGAGCATTAGAGAAGAGTATGATGGTGTGGATAAAAAGGGAATGAAAAAAAGGAAAGAAGGCCTTTAGGTCCATGCCTCACACAAAACATATAATATCAGTAACAACAGCAAAAACAATGATGATGATGATGACGATTGTGGTGGTGGCAATAGTAATAATGCTGTGTGTGAGTTGTGGGATGAACATTGGAAAAATTGATCAATATAGACAGAAAAACAAGGAAGAAAATGGCCATGCATGGCTGCCTTCATACTAGAAGTAACATAGCAAGGCTTTACCCACCTAGGAAGGAAGGTGGAAGAGGACTGGCTGAAACAGAGGATAATGTTATGAAGGAGATCAAGTCCTTGCATGCCTCTCATAGAGATAGTGATGAAAGAATGTTGCAGGCTGCAATGAATGAGAAGGTGATCAGTAATGGAGGATGATGATGAGATCCTCCAAGAGTAGAAAATGAGGACCAATGAAGAAAAAAAACATCATTAACTGGAAACAGATAGACCTACATGGAGAGTTTTTCCAACAAACATTAGATGAAGCTGATGAAGAATGTTGGAGATCATTAAGAAGGAGAGAGAAGGATTGATCCTTGCTGCTTAAGAACAAGCTTTACGAACCAACTCAATCAAGTACAGCATTGATAAGACAGCAGAAACACCATTGTGTAGATTATGTGAAAAATCTGGGACATCTAATTAGTGAATATTCAAAACTGGCCCAAAAGGAATGCAAAAACACCATGACAAAGTCGCATAGCAAATACCTCAGGAATTAGGCAGGAATATGGGATAGAATGTCTCCACAAGTGGTAAAAGTATCAACTTATTCTAGTAGCAGAGAATAATCTGAGGAAGCTTACATGGGATATGCCAATATACACAGGTAAGAAGCTGCAACATAACCGACCAGATATCACTCTTCTATGGAAGAAGTCCAAAGATTAGACCTTCATTAACATAGTTATAATTGCAGACCATACTATTGTGAAGACAGATGATAAGAGAGTTGGGAAGTACCAAAACCTAGCATTGGAAGTGAAACAAATCTATAGAGCCTTGTAAATGAATGTGATACCTATTGTGATTGGTACACTTGGGACCATCTCAAAAAGTGCAATATTCTAGCATGAAAGAAAAAAACAAAAATACCAAATTTCATAGGAAGTACACAGTTGGCAGCAATATTCAGAACAGCAGATGTGCTGAGAAAAGTGCTGTGAGTAGGAGCTGAGACATGACATAAATAACTCAAGAAAAGAAAAAAAATAACAATGATAAAAATAATAGTTATAATAGATTTAGCCAAGATTAAAGTTATGCTAAGTAGAAAAGAAGACAGGACTCTGCTACCATTCAGGAAATAGTTGTGCCATTTATGCAGAAGAGCACAAAAGGTGCAAAGGATACACAGACAGACTAATAGCAAAGCAAAGATAGCTTTCATATTTGGCCAGTGCTAAGGAGCAGTAAACGTAAAGAGCATTCAGAAAATAGGTTTTTTCAACTGCTTCCTCAAAGTAGTCAATAGTTTCTGTTATTTAGGTGGCCCAATTAGTGGAGGGAGGGGTTAGGTACTCTGAAAGCATAGAAGCTAGAGAAAGAAAGAGTCAGGAAAAGTATAGAAAGCTGGCTATTAAGGACCTTTTCCTCAGAGTGAAGGCACAGGGTATGCTGCTTGTCTACAAAGTGCAATGTTAGAAGGTAGTGAAACATGAACCATGAATGTAAGGAATTGCAAAGGACAAAAAAATGAAGCAAGCCTCTTCAGTAGATGTGTAATTTTAATGTGCATAAATGATGGAATACATATGACCATTGTGAAAAGATGTGTATAAGAGGAATCAGATAAGTATGCAAAGAAAAATGAGTGTATTGGATGAATGATGACAGCTGCATAAACACATGCCAAACACTCAAAGAGTATGGTACCTGTGGAAGAGGAAGACCTAAGAAGGAAAGAGACAAATGATGAAAACCAATCTCAAGATGCTGAACCTTACAAAAGGGAATGTGACAATCAGTGGAAAAAATCCGCACATCTGTGCAAGCATGGCAGAGAGAACGCTTTGATAGGTTGTGATGGTGGCTGAGATGCTCTGATTTCATTCATTCACTACTACCATCTCCTCTCTTTTTCTCACAATTCTTGCTGTATTCATTCATTGCCATCTCTCTTTCTTTCACCCTCTTCCCATAACTTCACACTTGATGATGAGATGGTGTGCAAGACAACAGCCTTCCGTCTGACTCTCATCAACCTTCTCTCATTCCCTTCCCTATGACTCTCTCTCCATAACTTCTGCAACTCCTCAACACCTTTATACCTCTCTGTCTTCCACACAACTCTCTACCCACCCCACCAGTCCATCTTTGTCTTTATATCACTGGTAAATCCCTGGTTCCTTTTATCTAATCCACACCATCGTCCTTACCTCTCTCTTTCTCTCTCTCATATTATCCCCTGCTACTACTTTTTCTTTTCTCTTTTCCCCTGGCCCTTCCATTACTTACTTTGCAATATGTTTCCTCTATTACTCTCCCCGCAACCATAAATCTGTTCCTTCCACTTATTCTTTAACTTGTATGAAAAAATATTGGTTTCAAATTTTGGCATAAGACCAACAATATTGAGAAGAGGGCATAAGTTGCTTACATCGACTCAGTGCTCAACTGGCACTTATTTTATCGACTGTAAAAGGATGAAAGGCAATGTCAACCTCAGCAGCATTTGAACTCACAATGTGAAGATGAATGAAGTGTTGTAAGCATTTTGTGCAGCATGCTAACGATTTTGCCAGCTCACCATCTTACTGTATGAAAAAAAAAATATTGCTTAGAGTCATCTCTCTCTACAATCCTCCCTTTCAGTTGTGGGGGATCACAATCCCCCCTTTCAATTGTGCAAGACTAAAGTCTTGCATGTTACAAACTGAACTCACTTGCACTGATGCCATGCAATAAGCACTCACTTCTCTCTGTATAGGGGTTGACAAAATGAGAAGGGACATTGCAGTGTTGAGAGGGCTCTTCAGTCTGCCAAGGGCCATGACAATTTCTCAAGTGCTGGTACCATGAAATTCCAGTACACTCTGTCACGTGTTTGGTATTATAAAGGGCATCCAGTCATGGAAACCACACCTAAATTAAGACGTTTGAGCAAGATGTGGTCCTCTAATCTTTTGGATCTTGTCAAACTATTCAACTCTTGGCTGGAGGGAAAGATGTTAAAAATGATGATCACATTCACATGCAGATGGGCGCACATGTGTGCACGTGCACACACACATCTTTATTCATTCTTGTTGTTCAAATATATAACCACTGCTTGCTATGTAATATTTCTCTCGGCTCATATTATTTTATACTATGCAGATTACCAAGGCTATAAATCTGCTCTACTCTTTTTTGTATGTCTAAATATCTTGTTTGCTGGAGACAAGGTAGGACAACTGCTGTGCTAGTGATGTCTACTGAGGCAGAAACACATGTCCACAGCCGTTTGTTTGACTTCAGACAATCGAACATTTTTTTCTTTAATGGCATTCTGAATTTGGAGAATTCTTGATTCTTGAGATTATTTCTCCTCCTATGTCACCAGTTGATTGCTTCCTTTCTCTGGAAGTAGAGATAAATCACGAATTTATCTTCTATGGTATGCACAGGCTGAATGATTTTGTTTTAGTTGCTGGTAGCCTGGTATGTTTGTAGAAGAGATGTCAGAAAGAGAGGAGAGGGTATAAACAAATACACATACACCCCACATGCACCAAACATTCATTCACATATGGACGCATGCACTCACACTCACGCACTCACTCTCTCTCTCTCTCTCTCTCTCTCACACATCTCTAAAAATAATAAAAGCTGGGAGACAATAAGACAGATTTGGAGTAATGAGGGTGTGTCATTGATGAGGTCATGAAGGGTGCCTTGATTCATTCAATGATTAATCAAGCAATCTACTAGTCAATTAGTTAACTAGTTAAATAATAGTGTAATAATAATAATAACAGTTTCAAATTTTGGCACAAGGCCAGCAATTTCAGAGCAGCGGGTGAGTTGTTTAAATTGACCCATACTCAACTGGTACTTGTTTTATTGACCCTGAAAGGATTAAAGGCAAATTTGAAACTTGGCAGAATTTGAACTCAGAACAATGGATGAAATACTGCTAAGAATTTTGCCTGATATGCTAACAATTCTGCCATCTTTATAACAATAATAATAATAATAATAAGTGAAACAAAACTTTTGTATGTGCTCCTTATAGGATAAAATCTCCTTCCCAAGATACACACTCTCTCCCTTTCTCTCTTTGTACATACACACACACACACACATATGTATGCGGTCTGATCGATAAGTATCCGAACTGTTGTCATAATAATGAAGCTAAAGCATGCAGAGTGCAGCCGCTTCGCACAGATTGACCATGAACTCTGCTGTGCATGTGCACTAAGTTTTAACATACTAGCTGACTTCTGCTGTTTACAGCAGTGCTTGGAAGTAACATATGTAGCATGTGTTCATTGCCTTGACCATGACAGAGAAAGTTGAGCAGAGAATCTGCATCAAATATTGCCAAAAGTTTGGTGATACCTGCTCAGAGGCCTATGCAAAGTTTTCAAAAAGTTTTCATTGTTCTTGACACAATCAAAGAGATTTTGTGCAACAGAAACCTGAGTGTCTCTTTGGTCAGCTGAAAGCAGTTTTGGCACAAACTTGGCAGACACCCACCTCATACCCAAATCGTCAGTGATAATGGACTGAACTGAACTGTAACTAATTTGCACATCATCTGATAACTCACAGATGGTGGTTCAATGATTTTCCCTTGCAGCTGCATGCATATCTGCAATGTTTTTTTCAGTTCTGCTGGTTGCAGGTCTCCCAGGACGTTCGTCACTATCAGCCATCTTGGAGACATCTGAACCACTCGTACACTTGTGTGTGGCTCATGCACCTTCTCCATACACTTTCTGGCCTCTGAGCAGGTATCACCATGACAATTTTCTCTATCATGGTCAATGTGATGATCACACACTACACACGTCACTTCCAAGCACTGCTGTAAACAGTGGAAATGAGCTAGTATGTTAAAACTTAGTGCACATGCACAGCAGACGTCAAGGTCAATTTTGCCAAGTGGCTTTACTCTGCGTGCTTTAGATTCATTACTATGACAACAGTCCGGATACTTATTGATCAGACCTCGCACGTGTGTGTGTGTGTGTGTGTATATATTATATATATATATATATATATATATATATATATATATATTTCTTGCACCCATTTAAAGCCTAGCCAGGCTCATGGGCCCGGTTTCCTGGTTTCTATGGCGTATGTGTTCCCCCCAGCTGGACGGGACACCAGTCCATTGCAGCGTTACTCAAGAAACAGGAAGAAAGAGTAAGAGAAAGTTGATATGAAAGAGTATAACAGGGGTTGCCACCACTCCCTGCTGGAGCCTCGTGGAGCTTTTAGGTGTTTTCGCTCAATAAACACACACAACACCCGGTCTGGGAATCGAAACCGTGATCCTCCGACTGCGAGTCCGCTGCCCTAACCTCTGGGCCATTGTGCCTCCACACACATATACATACATACATACATACATATATATATTTCACCACCTGCTCACTATACCTAATTTTACCAATACTCCTTTTCCTTATATTTTGTCTTTATACTTCTTTATTCTCTCTCTCTCTCTCTCTCTCTCTCTCTCTCTCTCTCTCTCTCTCTCTCTCTCTTCCTCCCTCTCTCTTTCACAGAATTCCTACACTTAGATATCTTTTAAAAATCTATAGACTATGTAAAAAACCCTGCTAGGTGATACTTAGTTTCTATAATTGCAAACAAAGTGAGGCAACCCACTTCAATATTTAGTCAACTCAGGACTCAAGATTGCAGAGGGGATGCCAAGTTCTGTAAAACCAATCTTCTGATCTTTGTACTATGATAACATATATTTTGTTTCTTGTTTTTAGAGGAAAGCAATAGAATTCTATTCCTACCTTAAAAGGTTACTTAGTTGAATATCTCTGTCAGAAAACTGAAAACCTTTAAGAAGTCAACTCTGTTGTAAACATTCTGATCAGGCCCTTGGTCTGAGAATAACACAGTAACTTGTTACACTGCTTCACTTGCATAATATCATACTATTTGTTTTAGAAAATTCAAGAGGACAGCGTTTGCCTGCAGAGGACTCCTGCCAAGTAGGACAGGAATCTGAGGTTACCCTGTCAGCTGGCACATCCCTTGTTAAAGCATGTTGAAAAGTGCAACTACAGTTACTGATATCCAAGGGAATACCTAGAAGTAAAGGTTTGGGGAAGCTTATGTCTCTTAAACAAATTACTCTATGTCTTATTCCAAGTAGCCAAGATCACACACAGCTGTACAGATGAAGAACACACTTTAAAACATCTGGACAAACTCACACACTGGGTGGTCTTACTTCCATTAGGAAAGAAGTATTGAAGGGAAATTTGTAAATGGCAGGTGTTATGGATGAAATACACATCCAGATGCACAGATCTATATTGTGTAGCGAATGAAGGCATACAAGCATTGATGCCACCAATGTCAATACTGACAACAACAATGGTATGCATATCTATGGCAGAGGATGTGGTGGCAATGGCAGCAGTGATGACAATGATGATGCCTATGTACACAAATCAATTGAAAAACTTCTCACAACCAGTATGTTATATATATATATACACACACATAGTTAAGTTAATGTAGGACAACAGAATTGAAGGAATGAAAGGTAAAAATATTTAGTCAGTAAAATGTTATGTGGAGTGAGAGGACTACAACACAAGGTTAAAATAAACATAAATATCTTATACCTTGCCTCTCCTGTGTGATGCCTGTACAGAAAGAGAAAAAATGTCATGTTTAATAAATAGACAATTCATTATTCAAAACAACATACTATAAAGAATAATACACAATACTTCAAATGAATTGTTAGAAACAGAAGACCAGAAAAATAACAAATATTTCTGAAATATAGAAAAAAATTCAAAGAGTACAAGAATATTTCTTTTTCTAGATTTCTTTTTGTTCATTTTTTTTTTCTAGAAATATTTCACCATGTAAATATAAAAGAAAGTAATTATATTTTAAATATCTGAACATCTCAAATGAAAATAATATTTATTTTGCATTTTCACTGAATATTCCAACATCAACTTTGCTTTTCATCATCTCAGGATCTATAAACAGGGTAGTACAGTAGGGAAACAGACTAGAGGAATTGACAGACTAGAGGAATTGGTAGAGCATCAGACAGGATGCTTCTTAATCACTCTGTTGCACGTGTCTGAGCCAAGTCTCTGACATGACAATATTTTCTTCTCTTTTTGTTGTTTTTCCTATGAAAGTTCTCATAAAGAGTCATGTGAACCACATGACCTCTTGACTAAGTGATAAAATATATTCAATTTTAAACATACATTTGTTTTTTTTATTATCATTGCCTTTCATCCTTTTAGGTCAATAAAATTGACTAACCTTTTCCCCCCAAATTTCAGGCCTTGTGTCAATAGCAGAAAGGATTATTGTTAGTTTGAAGAAAAAGGTGGTAAGCAGGCAGAATTGTTAGCATTATGGACATAATGCTTCAAGGCATTTCTTCCAGTTTACATTTTCAGCCCAGGTTCCACTAAGGTTGACTTTGTTGTCCATTCTTTTGGGGTTCGTAAAATAAGTACCAGTTGAACACTTGGATCAATTTAATCAACATTCCTAAAAAATTCTGACCTTGTACCAAAATTTGAAAACATTATTAACACCATATTAGATATGGGAGCAATAATCCTTTATGGGTCTCGTATGGGCTCAATTATAGAGTCCTGGTTTTGAAGAGGAAGGATGATAGTTAGCAGAGTCAGAAGGGTCAGAATAGGTTACTCTGTAACATGTTTTGAAAAATCAGGATAGATAGATAGGTAGATAGATAAACAGAGAGAGAGAGAGAGAGAGAGAGAGAGAGAGAGAGAGAGAGAGAGAGAGAGAGAGAGAGACAGACAGACAGACAGAGATAGAGAGAGAGAGACAGAGAGAGAGAGAGAGAGACAGAGAGCGAGAGAGAGAGAGAGACAGAGACAGAGACAGAGACAGAAACAGACAGAGAAACAGAGACAGCGACAGAGACAGAGAGAGACAGAGAGAGAGACAGAGAGAGAGAGAGAGAGAGAGAGAGAGAGAGACAGAGAGAGACAGAGAGAGAGAGAGACAGAGAGAGAGAGAGACAGAGAGAGAGAGAGACAGAGAGAGAGAGAGACAGAGAGAGAGAGAGACAGAGAGAGAGAGAGACAGAGAGAGAGAGAGACAGATTGAAGAGTTCAGTCAGGACATATTATATATGGGTATCATCATCATCATCATCATCATCATCATTGTTTAACATCCACTACTTGTTGGTTTGAATTGACTAGAGTTTTTTTTCCACTTAATATGTGTATATGAATGATAGTACTTGTGCAATGTGGAACTAAGCAACCTGGGCAAATTGTGCAGCATGAGTGAAGGCTATCCCTGTAAGACAATTCTTCATACAGAACTATTATGATTGGGAAATTATTATGATTGGGTCTTTTTAGACAAAGGACCAAAACAGTCTACTCCTGTTCGGGAAGGGAGCAGGAATGCTCTTGTACTGTGCAAGGAGTTCTTTGTGGTTTGGATGGTGGTTGTGCAAGAGTCATGGTGCTGAGTAAGAACCATTTAGCTTGGGCGGACGAGTGATTTTGTACAATCATTCTGAGTCATGAAGTGCTGTAGCACAGGTATGAGTGAAGCATTCTGGGAACTTTGGGCCATGAGTTTTGTTCTGTGCAGTATGTGGAAGTACATTCTAGGAGAATAGTTTCAGTCACCTGGTCAGGTGTTTCAAGAGTGAAGTCACATGTGATGCTGAAGGTGGTTAACTTGGAAATAGAGGAGCTCCAAGCACTGGGTGAGGGAAAGAGGCAAGGCATTGTGTAGTTTTTATTGCATGTATGGTGGGTAGTCATAATAAGGCAGTAGTCAAATGATCCAATAGGGGCAGAGAATGGTGATGGATTGGTAGACATTGCACTTGCAGGTAAGATTAGAAGTATTTGGAGGAGTTCAAAGAGCAGCAGAGGAAGCAGATGTATTCAGAAGAGTCGGGGAAGGAAGCTTTGAGCCAGAATAGCCAGACATTTTTATTAAGGATATCTAGATGAAACATGTTAGTGACAAAAAGAATGGAATTTACACAGACACAGACACCACCAGTGAGTGTGAAAAGTAAAGTGCATATAACCTGAGTGAGTGCAGATGGGCAATAGATGATGGCTGAGAAATTTGTGAAGAATAGGATATGTGGTTTATGTGCTTGTAAGAGGTGCTTGTAAGTGGGAGCTGAATTGGTTAGAGTTCACAAATGTTAGAAAAGAGATGAGAGGTTTATTCACTGGGGTTAGTTTTAGTTTTTGGCATCTAGGATAGTGTAGTAGGAGTTATTAAACTCCAATAACATCCTACTTGGAGCCTAATCCAAAAACTTACAACAGAGGGAACTCTACAAAAAAAACCTGCATGGTCCAGGAGTTGGTGTCAAACTGGATGTTATACCTACCCCACCCACCCCACCAAAAAAAAAAGAGACAGACAAACAGAAAATTCTAGTTTCTCAAAGCTGGAAACAAATGGTATCACCTGGACATTGCACTTTTATCACCTGGACATTGCACATTTTATCACCTGGAGTCTCTCTCTCTCTATTAAATGCTTGTTACTGTTATTTCCATTCATAAAATAGACTGAAATTTTCCCTTCTATTTTACATACCTGTAGTATTTTGTTTTTGAGAACCTTGGCAAAAGTTATCTTGTTGCAACAAGAAAATCTTTAAATGCATCTGGTATATCCTTTTACTCAGTTGTTCATTTATGGGCTCCAGCTGACTCTCATCTTTTTGACTGGAAACTTGATGCCAGATCACTCCATTACTCCATCACTCCATTACTCCATCACTCCATTACTGCATCTCTCAATGGTACACTTTTAATTCACCATTCTATCAACTCAGGTATGTCTCAGCATTATGTTTCTCATTTTCATTCTTCTGTACAATAATCTGTTCTTCTTTATTTTATTTCTCCTTAACTTTTTTCTAAAAGGTACCATTCACAGGCAACCTAGACACTTTAAACCAGATATGGAGTGATTCTAAAATACAGACCTCAGAAAAATCCTGCAATGCAGACATTACAAACTAGTCTCATTCGACAACTTTAAAATACAGACGTATTTCAAGATAATATATACATAGAGCTACTCATGAAATACACAGTGAAAACTTTCAAACTCTCTTTGAATAGATTCACACAGCCATATCATATATACTCCAAAGCAATAAAAATAATTTGGTAATTTCCAGTTACTAAGTTAACAAAAAACTGTTGTTCAGTTAGAATAGACAATAAAAGCAGCAGGTATTCCTGCACCAATTCAATAAAGAGATAAAAAAAAATTAGGAAGAAGAGTGATTTTCTCTCAGATTTCCTATTTTGATAATACTTTGCATCTCCATTTTAATCACATTTCATGAATGTCTTTGAATTTCACCAGTTTTCAAAATACAAATTTGTCTCGTTATTTTTTTGCCTTTCACTAAAGATATCAAAATTTTGCTGGTTTGGTCGTATTGTAGTCAACAAATAGCTAAGTGTGTCCTCAAAACATATAATTCTAACATCATTTGTTTCAAGAAGACATTTATATGACAAAACAGATAGACATATTTAATAGTTTCTGCTACAGTCTCACACAATGATAGACTTTATAAAGAAGTAAATATCATTCTTATAGCTCAGGTATTTTCTCCCAGAATGAATGAAACAGTACATTAGTGATATGGATACATTAGTGGCATGGAATATTTCACAGAACAATGCAGCTTTGTATAGACACTTCTTGAACTATTCAATATCTAAATTGCACAAAGATAATATTGTTAAATATAGCTCAAGTACACACAAAAGAATATTTTAGAGAAATAAAATGTCAAAAAGAGGTGAAAAGGACAATGAATAACAAGTTGAACAGTAAAAGAAATATTTTGTTATATTATCATAGAAACAATGGCATGTAGTTATGGTAAGAGACATCAGAGCTGAAGACATAAAACAATCATTGACATTGTGGTTGTCAAATGATTGCCTTATTACCTATTACAGACCTACTAACATTATGACAAATGAAAGACATGGCTTATCAAGTTTCACACACACACACACACACACACACACACTCTCTCTCTCTCTCTCTCTCTCTCTCTCTCTCTCTCTCTCTCTCTCTTCAAGCGAACACAATTGAGATATATCTCACAATGCTGCACCAGAAACCTCTGTCCCTACCACTACCACCACTGTTAGCTTTGGTGGATCCTCAGTTGCATGTTTTGTGTGACTAAATGGTCCCCATCCTCTATTAGAGTGCAGAAGTCTCCAAAATATAACATCTGATATAGTCTGTTGTTCAGCACAACAGCAATAGTCAGTCAGCAAAGCCTGCTCTGCATTCAGTAATAGTAATAATAGATGAGTGGAATGCAATATAAATCTCCTCTTTGGACTTGTGTTCATGACATGAGAAGTTTGATATATATATATATATATATATATATATATATATATATATATATATATATATATATATACCATCAATGCACTCTTGAAACTCCTTCTTTATAGTTCAGGTTTCAGCTTCATAGAAAAAAAATTTTCTATATACATGCCCTGGCTTTTTAAATACTAAAAATCAATGAAACAACAAAATATCAAGTCCAGATAAGATCCAAGCCATTATCTGAAAGAATCCTCTCATTCACAAATACCTGTTGGACTTTTGTAACAAGATCTATAAAAAAAACACTAAAGGCTTTCTTGAAGTCTTTAATTATTCCACTTCTAAAGAAAGGAGTCTTCAGAACTGCAACAGAATTATAATCTCCTCTCTAACCCACCAAAATCTACAATTTAATACTCCTTAATAGAATTTTCCCCAGTACTAGTCTTATCTTCAACAGAACCAAAACAGCTCCTGCAAAAACAAATCAACATTACCACAGGTCCTTTCCTTTAGAAAAGCTATAGAAGTACCAAGAATCTTCAAGCAAAAGGCATCAATCACATTTGTGACTTTCTCTAAAGTAATTGATACAGAAAGGCCATATTACTACAATATTCTAGATGAGATTGTCAAAGCCATCACCATCGGTATGGGAACCCACTAAGCTTTGTGCAGAACACAAATGATTCAACTAAAGAATGTCCAATAACATAGGAATCCTTCAGGGAGACATGAGAGTTACTTTTCTCTTTGTGATTGTAGTGGATTGCATCCTTAAGCAAAGCCTTCATCCCCATCCTTGACAAATGGCTTCCATCAAGGAGAAGAAATGAAGACAACAGCAGAACCTGTATCTCTTTGATCCTGACAATGCTTATGACCTTGCACTCACAATTCATCAACAGTGTGATGTGAAAAACTTGTTAGCCCTTTGAGAATGCTGCAACTAAAGTCAGTTTGTTTCTTGAGACTGTATACATAACTATCAATGAAAATGAAAGTTACCTGCCAATTTGTTTTCATTGTGGCATACAGCTCAAAGTGGTCAGTGATTTCAAGTACTTTGGGTAGATAAAGTTATTAAGGATATGAAAGTAGACAAAACTGCTGGCCCATCAAGGTTAGTCACTGTGACACTCAGAATATCTGGCAAGTTGTGATACATGATAGTTATCTGAATAATTAATCAGGTAATACAGGAAGATGTCATATCCTATGACTGACAAAGCAGTGTCATTGTAAATAGATACAAGGGCATGGGAAATGCTTTTCAGATGGAAAATTATAGAGGCTCTAAATTGTTCGATCAGGTTACAAAAGTTAAAGAGAGAGTCAAGGCACAGCTGATCAAAAACAGAATTAGTTCAGATGAAATGCAATCTGGTTTCATGCCTGCAAAGTGGCAACAGATGCAATTTTCCTAGTAACATTTGATTAAAAATAAACCACTATACCTAACATTCATTGACTTGGAGTAGGTCTCTGACAGAGTGCCACACTCTGTAATTTGCTGGGTGCTAAGGAAATTAGGTAGACACATGGTTTGTAAAGATTTCAAGCTATGTCCAAAGGTGCAGTCAATCATGCAGTAAAAGCCAACGATGAACTCAGCAAATAATTTAGCTTAAAAATAGAAGCTAATTAAGGTTCAGTTCTCATCCCTTTCAAATTTATTATAGTCCTACAGGTGATCACAGAGACTGTCTATGGGAATTTCAATAGGTGGGTGATCTAGTTTTTATAGCCGAATCTATAGTAGAAGTAGAGAAGAAATTCCACTATAGTGAAACCTAGCAGAAAGAGGACTTAGGATCAACTTAGCAAAGACTAAGGTATTTGTAAGTAGGAAAGAAGACAATATCATGGTGTCATCGGGGAAACAGCTTTGCTCAATATGCAGAAAAGTGTAAGTATAAACCCTGTATGCTTAATCCAGTATAAACTATGGACTCACAAACTTTGTATGTGGTAGATACTGTGTGCTCTTAGACTCTTCTTAGTGCAATATGCACAAAGAGCACACAAGAGGTAAACTCTCTTAAATTCCTGAATAGCCTACTAGAAGTAATCAATGGCTTATGTTACCTAGTTGGCATAATTAACAAGGGAGGTGGTTGTTCCAAAAATATAGTAGTCAAGATAAGAACAGATTGGAGAATGTTCAGGGAGCTACCACCTCTGGTAGAAATATAGACCTTTGCCCTCAGAGTGAAAGGTAGATTATTTGGTATTTGTACTGGAACTATGATAATAAGATATGGATTTTGAATGTGGGAAATATTCAAATGCTATAAAGAAATGATGCTTGAATAGATGCATAATGTTAATTTTGCCAGAATACAAAAGAACTGAGAGAAAAACTGTGTATGCAAAGAATCAGATATTGTGTACAAAAGAAAATGCTGGAGCATGTGATGCATATGGAGAACAATTACCGCATAACGAAGTGTTGTGCACTCCAAATTAGTGAAATCATGAAAGAGAGAGAGACTGAGGAAGACATGGGACTAGGTGGTAAAGCATGAGCTGAAAATGTTGCGTCTCACAAAGGACCATACTGATTGATGTTATGCAGTGCTGAAGACCTGTCCACCCATAACAACATGCACTCTGACTCAAGGGTAGTAATTAGAGGCTGCAGTATTTGTCAGGGCTGCATTTGCATTTCCCTCATCTTAGATTTTTGACACCCTCTCCTATCTACCTATAGCTTACTCCCCTCTTCTTGCCTCCCTCTTTAGCATTCATAACCCCACCACCACATCTTTCATCTCCCAACCACCTGTGTTGATTGCACTTACCTCATCACTCTGCTCACTTGTCCTTTAGTGAACCTATACACAGGAAACTGCATAAGACCACCCTCGTTCAATACAATTCACTTTACTGTGCTCTCTCTCTCTCTCTTTCTCTCTCTCTCTCTCTCTCTCTCTCTCTCTCTCTCTCTCTCTCCCTCTGAACTATCTCTATTGCCATCTTTCATCTACTATCATTTTAATATCTCAGGAATAGAATCAGAACAAGGACCTGTATTGTCATGTAGCTGTTGATGATGCTGCACATCTCTCCCTCTCTCCCTCTCTCTCTCTCTCTCTCTCTCGCTCACACACACACATGCTATACAGATTATGCCTATATGAAATTATAAACACAAATTTAAAATGGAAAAGTGAAAACAGGCTCATTTTAATTTATTATTTGTTTCTTTTTCTATTTTCTTCAGCTCTACTCCTTTTACATCCCCACAATAATTAGTCAGTTTCTCAGTATGCACAGCATGACAGGTTAAACTACATATTATATAAACCTATACAGTGCCTGCCAATTTTTCTGCATCAATTATTTACTAAAATTCACTTTTTTCCACTATTTTATTTTACTTTAAATCTCATATGCTATATGGTCTCACATAAGTAACATAATGAGTTGAAAAGCTTTGATTAATTGAGAAAATTCATGCAATAACAAATGAAAATCTAGCTCTAGAGGTGTTTAAAATCTAAAAACAGCAAATAATATCTCCCCCAGTAAAGCATATTTAGATTAGTCAGCAAGATGCAGAGGTGATCAATATACAAAGAAATAAAGGTAAACTTTTTAACCATTATGTTACATATGTGAGACCCTATTTATTGTATTTGTATTTAGTATGCAGAATTGTATGAAATATTTTCCCTTGGTACTATAACTGATATGCAATGCTATACTAAGTTACTGACTAATTCATGTGTAAAGACAAGAATACTATAACTAATAAAAAAGAAATTTTAAGCAGAAAGAAAGTAAAAAATAGATTTAAGTCATTTTTCCCAAAATTTCATTGTTTTAATTAGTTTTATTTTGCAATATCTAATTTCAAAATATGTTGATACTCCATAGTCTCAACTTTCTCTGTTTCTTTTTGCAGTTGACTTTTCTAGCCAACCTTATACCTGGTTTTCCTATTTCTCTTCTAGATACTTCTGTAATCAACCATGCATGATGCAATGTACATTGTTGACAAGGCAATAGCAAAAGGCATAAAATATTGTGGTTGCTGGAAATTTACAACAGAAAGCCAAGACAAACAACATATGATAAAAGAGAGATGTTAGAAGAATGAATTAAGAATATAAATCAGGGATTAAACAGAATGAATAAAAACAAGAACAAAGGAAGACCAAGGGATCTTTGTTATTAAGAAGAAACAGAGTTCATATGGATACACTTGACTGAATGAAAGATTAACATGTTTAATGAAAATTTGACCAAGTTCAACATTTGTCCAACTTTTAAACTCTCTAACTGCAGATATTTTGTGAGTGTACATTGTGTACAAATGGAGAGTAGTAACTTCTTCGAAGTAATTTTGTAAAAGTATGACAGATTCATTTTTGCTAGCTTTCTGACAAAATTTTCTTGATTCTATTTCATTATTGTACTGTTACTTTTTATTTATCTATTTTAATTGGTTTTATCGGGAGGAATAGGCCATGCATATAGCTTTTGTAGTCACTTCAAGATCAATGGTATTGATGCAATTAATGTTTAAAGTATGAAAATTGATCAATATTCTATTTGAATTAAAACTGTACTAAAATTTGGTTGGTGCAAGTTCTATCACATTATTTCAATCATGTAAAAACTCTAGAATAGTTGATATTCATATTTCACTTGTATTGCAGTTTCCAAGAGATTTTGTTACAGCTTATTTAATGATAGGAAATATATTACTATTAAAAGCAACAGCAACATATTCAACTCTTTGAACAGTAGTGCATCTCTTTAAGACATTCAGAAACTAAATTAGAAGAATAAGATATCAAAATTCTATATCAAGAAGACTCAGACAAAAATAGATAATATGGTATTTTATGTCCTGAGCAAAACATTAAACTGCATCCAGCAATGGGACTCCAGCCTGGGAATTCGGGAGTTTTGAAGATTATGGAGTTA
The DNA here is from genome assembly GCF_046866305.1 of Octopus bimaculoides. Lineage (NCBI taxonomy): Eukaryota > Metazoa > Mollusca > Cephalopoda > Octopoda > Octopodidae > Octopus > Octopus bimaculoides. The sequence goes on along the minus strand of NC_142945.1, from coordinate 28,949,792 downwards.
CTCCTCAATCACCAATACTTTTGGGTCAAAATAGATCCATGATAATAATACCTATCAAGGATCCTAGTTACAAGTCAACTTGCAGAAGATGGTCCTTGTGGCTAAGGTATGGAAGGCTGAGCTTTGGTCGGTGTCACACAGGTCCACCATTGTCTGTATGTGGACATGTCCTGATATTACACAAATCAGTCCCTCTGCCTAAGGGCTAATAGGCTCAGTGCTTCAAGGGTGAGTTCAAAAGAACAGGAAACTAGTAGAGTAAAACATAGATAGACTAGTGGAAGGAAACCAAAAACCACTGCTATGTCTTTTCCTAGGAAAAATCATGCACCTTCAAATCTTAGCAACGAAGTCATGACTGCTGAAATCTCTAAAACAGATATGGCACATGAAGAGAAGGGAATATTTACTTGCATTCACTGGTCTACACAAATGATTGCAAACATAGTAAAATATCATACATTAGTGAAATATATACAAGTCTTAGCAAATGATTTCTAATAAATCTCCAAAATGAGTCATCATACTTTTTACTTATATGCAAAATATCTGAAAGAAGAAAATAACTGAAAATGACTGATAAATCATCCACAAAATAAAAGTGATGTAGAAAGATAGCTGAGTCCAGTTAGATACAAACAAATTATACTCTGTGCCTATAAGAGAAACAACAGGTAAAGTATTGGTCAGTGAAAGTGCCAATGCCTTCAGTAGTCATAGTATTAAACTGAAAACAGCTGTTATCCTTTGCTAACATTAGATTTTGTTGTAAACAAAAACAAAAGTTTTTGCTATTATTACTAAGCTGATGATCAATACCCATGAAATAACATTGAAACTGAAGAACAAATCAGCGAGATCAGGGATTCGTATGTGTTAGGGAGAATTATTACAGAATAATTTTTTGTATGCTGCTCAGTTCAAAGATCATTAAGAGTCTGGCAAACTGAATCTTTAATCCTAATTCATAGGTATTTTAGCAATTGTATTTAATGCAAGTTTTCACCAAATACCTAATTCAGCTGTGTCCATGTGTTTTGGAGTTTATTTAATTTGCATAAGAGGTTATATGGATGTTTTCAAGATCATATAGGTATAGGTACTCTGTTTGTCTGGAAAGGTTATATAGATATAGGCACTCGGGTAGGGAAAATTGTTAGTGTTGTTTTTGTACGTTACACAAGCTTGATGATTTGAATGATAATTTGCTAGTTAACATTTTGTATTGGTTCTTAAGGGTGTTTTGTAGCAATTGTTTGTGCAGTAGAATTTTACTGTTCATTTTATTGTTTATGTTGGAAAATGAGATGGCATTTATAATATTGTTTTATGGGATGACAATTTCTTTTTCTGGATTTTTCTATTGCAGTATCTATGTTGGTGACTGTAGTAATGTTGGATTTTGAAAACTGTTACTGGTTTCATTGGGTTTTTTGAAGTTTGTAAAAGTGGTTTTGTTCCTCATTGTCTTAGTGCTAATAATTATGATGGGTAGTGGTCAGAGGAAAAAGAAGGTTAGAGAAAGTTTACCATGTAGTCATGGAGTAGAGTCTGGTATCTGGCAAGAAGCTGTTGCAGTTATCTTAGCAAGGTAAGTGTCTGTTGGTGTGGGGTTTTCAGTATGTTGCAATTTGTCTCCTTAAATGTTATCTGCATTTTGTTTCTTCTTGGATGAGCTGTGTGCATTAAAGTCTTTTCTGATGATGGTGTTTAGGAAAGTGTTTATTATATTAATGTCTTTTGTCTTGGCAGTTTTTATCTTGAATGTTTACCTTTCAAGTGTGTTGTTGTACACTCTTAGTTTTTTAGTGTGGCATATACTGGATGTATATATATATATATATATATATATATATATATATATATATATATATATATATATATATATATATATATATATATATATATATATATATATATATATACATAGAAAAAGTTTTAAAAAAATGAAAATTAACTGAATAGTACTGCTACTTATTTTTAATATTGTTTATGTCTCCCTATTTTCTCCTCTTGAGAGAGAGAGAGAGAGAGAGATTTCCATTTAGACTCTACCTAACTGAGCACTTGTTGAATGGCCAGATAATTGTTTGAATGCATGCCCTTCATTATCTCTTGCACTCCTCTAACTTTATGGTCTCTTGTGCTCTCTTGGGTTTTATAGTCTTCAGTCTCATTAAAGGAACATTTCTGCCAGCAGGACATTAGATATCAATTATTCATCTTTCATCAAAAGCATCAGTACTATGCTTGTTGTTAACAGCATCAGGCTGTTTTGTTTACAGCACATTCATGGTGATCAGCTAAAGACCTAATTGAATAGCTACATGTTGCTATTTCTATTATTACAATAGGATATATGGATGCTATACGGAGCACAAAAAAAGATCATTGACAACCTCTCTATGCACAGTTTGCATGTTGTCTCTAATACCTCACAGAGGGAGAAAACTAGAACAGCAGCACCATAATCCAGGATGAACAGGGTAAAATAAATATTGTCTGTCATAATACAATCTAGATCAGTTGGCTTTGTCATGAGTAGAAATCCTTGTTTTCTGGTGAAATACTGATGCACGATTTTTTGTTGGTTAGTTCCCAGTAACTCTTTCAAATCCTGGCCAAGTGGAAGACTTACAAAGATTTATTTCCACTTTCTGCAGAAAACTATGTTTCGCTTGACTCACAGTGTTTGAGTGGGTAGAACTTTCAGATATCCTCTTGAAGTGGTACAATGGGACAGTGACACCCATAACAGGTGTGGTATAACGCATTCTAGTTAGATCCAAAGCTGGCTTGTATTACATGTATGATACAATTTTAATTCATTTTATCATACTGATTTCAATCTTTGGCAAAAATCCACCAATTTGAACAGCAATGATTTGAACTCAGAGGCTTATCTAATGGGTACTGCAAGGAATTTAGTTCAGCATTCTTTTCTGCCTGTCACTCCTTTTTACTATGTAATCTTATTTTACAAAACATAAAACCAATATAAAAAGCACAAAATAAGCCACTTAGCATTATTGGTTTATAAGTTGGCACCAACTCAAGAAAACATCATCATTATTAGCATATGCTTGGAGAATATCTTCTATTTCTTATATCACAAAGAATAAAGTACATCTAATAAGATGTGCATACAAATTTTCATGATGAACAAATGGTTTGAGTGAATGCTCTGATAACATTGCTATTTTTGGAATTTGTAAATATACTTATTGTTAACTTGTTGATAACTTTACATAACTGATTGTAAACCATTCCATTCGTACTAATTAGAACTATAATGATGAATGCATTCTTTATATTCCATATTTATTTTAATTCAATAGCTAAGTAGGCTAATTTCTCAGCTTTTCAGCAGAATTTATCATGATATTAGAGTCACTTGGTATTAATTGTAAGTTTTGTCATTGAAAATGATACTGGGATTGTTCTAAGTTGGTAATTGCACTGTTTGCTTTAGTTTTGTGAGATGTCTGCATAATCTTTTTCTGAGACAAACAGGTAATGGTCTTGTAAAATATTTTTTCTGCTCAGATTTTTTGTGCTATTTATACACAGTTATGCATGTATTTACAGTTTTATCATAGGATAAGAAGAAAAGAGTATTAGTGCTGAAGAGTGAAGCTCAGTACAAGATATTATTTTGAATGGAATTACATCTATTGTGACTGGCTTAATTTGAGTGTTATTAACATAACATTCATCTTAACAATTGCAATCAACTCATAACATATATCTGACAACAGTATATATAACTATTAAAGAACTGCTATGCACATTATTTGAATATGTTAAAATATTGTTTGAAAGTACTAATAAGAACCTAGGTTAGTTACACCTTGAGGATGGTGGTTCCATACCATTTGATCACTTATGGTCATTGTTTGCTAAGTTTGTATCATAGAATATCATATATTAAGAAACTGAAAGAATTAACTTTTAGTTTCCTTGAAACATTGTCATTTCAGAACACATCTAAGAAGTAAACAATATGACATTATGGAAAATAAACACATGTAGTATTTTGGCTTTAACAAGGCTGAATATTTAGAACTAAAAAATTCAAAACAAGAATCAAACTGCAAACCTCAATAACAAGTGCAGATACATATAGTGCATGGCATTGATATGTAGGCTGTGACATCCAACTGCTGCAATATAATAATACTGATAAACAAGAAGTTCATAGCAATTGTTAATCTGTGATTACATACACCTCATTAATATTGCTTCTCGAACAAAATACCAACCTTTTTTTGATGTTTTCTGTAAAAAGCAAATATTCACCAAGTCTCCACTTATAAGAATAAAATATCATCATGCAAAAGCAAAGAGTAACTATAGCAATGAGATTTAGCCACTAATATTCAAAGAAACAAGTAGTAGTGCACTGTATAAACAAGAGTCAGTTCAATAAGAAGCAAGACTTGAGGTAAAGGGTGAAATGAAGAGAAATTTTGAATAATTTGGAAGCCATACAAGATAATGTGGGTATCAGGGATACAAATGGAATATCTAAGCTTTAAATCAACTACTAATGTTATTGTAATTAATAAACATTTTTTTACATTAAGATTTTATAATTATCTTCTCAAAAAGTATAATAAATTGTGACTGGATATATAATTCATGTCTAAGTTATACACAACATTTACATACATACATACATACATACATACATACATACGTACGTACGTACATGCATGCGTACATACGTACGTACATACATACATACATACATACATACATACATACATACATATATACATACATACATACATATACATACACACACACAGATAGATATAGATGAACATTCATACTTTACAATTAAACAATCAATGTAGGTAGATTGATTTTAAAGAATCAATAAATATTAACAAGTATTTCAGGTATTTCAAGTATGATGACAAAGAAGCAGTATTATAAATGTACAACATACTGTTCAGAGATGTGTTGCTGACAAGTACTGGATAAGTTCTACTCCATTAGTAACCTATTTACTAATAGACACATGGCTGAGAGTGATGTATTTCCAAGAGGTATATACTGAAGAGTAAATCATTTCCGCATTCATATTCACTTTAGAATAAACCTACCAGAAAACATCTTAATATTCATGGTGCCACTAAGTTCATCAGGTAGCAATATTATGTTAGGCAAGGCCTGGGCCAAAACCTTAATTTGCAACAATTTCTTTTTACAGCTTTAGTAAAATTTGTTGCTAAAGTGTTACAATAAAATAGGTCATGTAAAAATTGATAAAATTTGTATTTGAATTTAGATTAGTGGACAATTTTGTACTTTCTGACCAGTAAAGAATGTAATGTACTAAACTGTGTATTTTTAGCTAAATGATGCTTTATTGGTCTGGATTCAAAACATGACAGATTGTTGTCAACAATATATGCACATAAGGTATGAATGTCACATAAAGTTCCATTGAACAATTATTTAGCTCTATATATTGGCCCTTAGATAACTGCTTTTGTAGATTCTATTAATAAATTCTAAAACCAGTTGATTTTAATGATCTTTCAAGAGATCTGGTACATGTTTCCTATTTGATTAGATGAGGTAAAACATAGAATTCAATTTCCTCTCGAGAAATGCAGTAACATATATTAGATGACACATCCAGTCTATTTATATATTTCTCTGTTGCAGATTTTGCTCCATTTTTTATCAAAAGAAATTATTTTATAACTCTGAACTTTGTAAACATATTTCCAAGTCCCAAATAATTTGCAGCTGTAAAACAAATTTGAGATAAAAATCCAAGTGGAAGAGCTTTCATCTGATTATCTGAAGGGTTGTAATGTCAATCAAAGTGTGTTTTGGCAATTTGACAGTAATCATTTTCACTTTTCACTTATTTTGAGGAAGATGGTCAGCACTAGTAACATTGATGGGACTGATGTTCTTAATCCCCCAACACATCCATCCCTCTTCCTTTCGTACACCACACTTCTTACACTAATCCCTAAACATAATCCTTCATTTCTCTGGAATTCCCCCTGCCCTTCCCTTTTATGGTCTTAGAGAGTCTGCAAAGGTCATGGACATTGTTCTTTTCTCCTATAAAACCATCAAATATGTACAACAATAATGCTGATTGAGGAAACATTAGAATTGCTTTCATTAAAGATCTTGTAACCAATCCTTAGATCAGGGGTTCTCAACCATTTTTTTATCTATGGACCCCTTTCATTATTATTTTATTCTGGTGAACCTCTGTAGCCATTCAATGTTTAAAACTAGTTTTATAGAAATTTTCAAAATTCCTATTTTGTTTTTCGCACATTAACTTGTGTAGGTTGAACTATGTAAAATGTTAAAGAAAGAAACCTAGCTGTTTCTTGCAATACATACCAATACATATATCTATAGCAAATGTTTTTTCAGGGGCCCTTAAAATACTATTGTGGATCCTCACTTACTATTTTGTTGTGTGGACCACCAACAATCTTAAATGGACCCCGGATGAGAACCATTGTTTTTGATAGATCTCCAATACTTTCATCAATTGTGTAAACCTGACAATAAATATATGCTAATAAATAATATAACCATCCGCAAAATAATTAATTCTATATTTAAAAGCTGTTTAGTCCAGAATTTTAACATAAGAGAGATCCCCTAAGTCAGGTTAAATTTGAGGGGATCATTCACTAGTGATTAACTTGAAATTAAGATTATATCTAGAATGATATATGAGTTTCACTTGATAAAAATAAACTTATGATGCTACTGAATACAGAATATGAATGAGGTAAAGAGAGCCTACTTATATGAGAACCAGTTTCACATCCAGCTATAAAGATTACTCAATAAATGTTGAATAAAATCAGTTAGAAACATGATACCAATGAAAGCAATAGAGCTTTCACAGTTAGTTGTAGAAATTTTAAAAGCATCAAGAAGAATTATACAAATTAGGAATGAAATCAGACCAGAATTCTAACCTTTAATGACATTTCAATATAACTATATTTTTTTACCTTTTCATGGGGAGTGATAATTCTAACTTTCTACCCACCCCTAAAACTTATTCCCTATTGCTAATGGATCACCTTTGTGATCTTCCAGTACAAATCCTGCATATAGCATGTGCAAATATCTCTAGACTCTACTTAATTCAGATTGGAAAAGAAGATACTCTCATTATCAAGTAATATAAATGAACACTTATCAAACATTACAAAAATATAGAGAAGTATATGAGAGAAAATTACTACAGACTTACATTAGGTAATTAATTCATTTGCATATTTTGTAAATCATGAAACTATTTGTTCAATTTCAAATAAATTCAATGCTCCATATCTAAAAACTTGGATATGTCAGATTTCAACAAAAAAGTGAGAACAATTAGCAACAAATGACAGATATTACAATACATGTCAATTTTAATTCATTGTAATAGACTACCTGAAGCCATTTGAAAAGAACAAACTGTGAACAATCTAATGAATAGCTAATGAAAAGAATATAAAATTTGAATGACTGGATGAGTACAATTCAATTGAAATAATAGAAGAGAAATAAATGTATTAATATGGATTGACATATGCTCAGTAGAAAACTATTGAGAGTACTTGTGAGAATACATAAATAGACGTAGGCCAAATAAAACCTTCCAAGAAGAAAGTATCCTAAATACTAGAAACTTTAGCTACACAAATTAGATGCTACGCAATGAAGTGCAAAGAAAATATGTAAATCTAGCCAAGCCTTGTAATAGTGGAAAAATAGACAATGAAATGAGGATGATGATGAGGATGATGATGATGATGATGATGATAATGATGATGAAGATGATAATGATGAGTGCGCTTAGAGGATTTTTTTGCACTTTCTTTAAAGATGGTCGCACCAATGGTATTTGCAGCACCATTAATGGAACTGATGTTCAAACTCATCCAGCATACCTATTTCTCCTCTTTTCATTAATCCTGCCTTGCCTCAGAATTCACACCCTACACTCAACCCTGCATCTCTTTGAAATTTCCTCTGCCCCTTCCTTCACTGGTCTCAGAGAACCCTTTCCACCAGACTAAACGATAAAAAGAAGGTGCAGTAATATTGTTAATTTTAGAGACCTTATTATTACTTTCATCAAAGATCTGGCTCCAGGAGAATCTGCTAATGGTTGTTGAGAAAAGAAAGTGGAGGATTAAAAGGTTGTTGCTATGGCTATCTCCATCAATGTTTAGATGTTTAGATGATAATGATGATGATGATGATGATGGTGGTGGTGGTAGTGGTGGTGGTGGTGGTGATGGTGGTGGTGGTGGTGATGATGATGATGAGGAGGAGGAGGAGGAGGAGAGGAGGAGAGGAGGCGGAGGAGGAGGAGGATAGTACAGGTGTTGGTGGAAAGTTAAGGATGACAATGAGGTTGATTATGATGATTTTTAGGCTTCTAATATTTCTTTTAGTACAACCCTCTCTAAGGAATTAAAATGGACCCATAGAGAGCAAATGGGACAGGTCAACATTCTTACAGAATGTTGACCTGTAAAGTAATCAATATACATGTACACAGACTTCGTAGCTTCTACACAGTATGAGGCTTATGAAGGTTATGTTATTGTAGTAGCTAGGAACAGTAAAACATATCTCAGAGCTGCAATACACTGTTTCTAGTAATATGTAAATATGCAATCTACAGAATGTCACCTATTCGGCCACAGCAGACAGAAAATGAGAAGGGAAGCTTAGAGCAATATTATGAGATGGACTTCACTCAAACTCTTTACTTAACTGAAATACTCAAGGCTTTAAAATTATTAACTGGAGCTATAAAGGAGTTGGGCAAGAAATATCAAAAATTACTACTATCCAAGTGATATTGAAAGTTATTGTGATTATTGATTTCCCATTAATTGTGCAATGGTGTAGTAGAAACTGCAGAGTGCCAAAGTAAATGCCTTGTAGAATTTATTTTAATTCTTTGACATTATATTTTCAGTTCTTCTGCAGGTTTAACTTGACTTTTTTGCTACTAGGGTTAATAAAATATGTACCAGTCATATGCTGGTGTCAACTTCATTGAATATATTTCTCAAAAAAATATGTATCACTGTAGAAATATGATTAATTGTTATTAACTTCATATCAATAAGTGATTATCAGTAATTTTACAGACCAACAAAAAAGATTCACACAGTTATTCAACCTGTGAGAAACAGTATCAAAATTGCTCTTGAATAACAACTTATGGTCTTGAAAATGTGTTTGATACCCCTAAATCAGGACTAACTTGAGGCTAAAGAACAAGAACAACAACAGACCTTTATTTCATTACTAACTGATGATTGTTTATTACCGGTAATATTAACACTGTCAACAAGAAAGTAAGCAAGCCAACATGGAAGCCTCACCCAAATCTTTCTCAAATCACACCTTCATAAAGGACACCATTCTAGAAATTAAGATGTGATGATCATGGTGGAATACTTTTAATCATAGGTCTATGTGATTAGCAATGACTAAGAACAAAAAACAGAAAACTGACAATAATACTTTTTTCCAGCATGTTTATATTCAGAACGGAACAATGAAAAGAATCTATTTCATTGTGATGTTCTTTATGCTTTTAGAAATTTATTTAAATAAGAAAAAAAAAAAAAAAAAAAAAAAAAATTCAGCAGCAACAGTATGCAGTTCATTTGTTGTGGTTGTAATTATTAAGCACCATGTGATGTCAGGTCAAGCAGTCCAATGATCAAAGATGATTTTAGCTCTTGCCTTTATAAAATTGCAAGATGACATTTTGAAGAGACCTGGGTGCTATTTCTAGCAGCTTCTTCATTGGTTTGTGTTGTTCACTTTATATTCAAATGTTGCAGTGTACATTAAGGTGTTGCATTGAAGAACTACTCTATCGTTTCTAGGCACAAGGGTATAACTTGCTACAGTCATATCATTTAAGAATGTACCCAACGCACTATCGACTAGAGACACACGAATATCAATTAATTGTTTAAAATAGGTATCAGGTTATTTGTGAATGTTTAGACTTGTTCAGTCATCTTTGGTGTGTGTGTGTGCAACAGCTAGTTCCTCATTGATCATATGCACCTCCCATCAGGGGAATATATTCCTTAACTACAAGGAATTCTCACTACTACTATAGTGTTTGAGAATTTCATATAAGTAAGGGGTGCGAATAATTTTGAATAATAAACAAAACAATTTGTGACTTACACTTTCTCACCAGCACTGTGTACTGTGTGAGAGTGGGACAGAAAGTGGTACAGCTCACTAGTTGCTACAGTTACAGGTATGCAACAGGTGTACAATTGACAAATAATGTATTAAGGCTGGATGTTTGGTAAATTCTATCTCACTTCAAAATTTGTTGGATAAACAAACAATTCATCTGTTATTAACAAATTATTAGTTGGGATGCGAGTCTTTTGGATCAGTTGGTATAGAGTTTTGTGAATAAGAATGTATAAGATTTGATGGTGAAATTGAAACAGCAGAAAGACTCTCAATTTGATGAAAGATTTTCAATGATAAAAAAAAAATGTTTGAAACTTTCAAATAATTAGAAATATTTATGATAAATGTAAGTATATACTTATTTATTTCATATTATAATCCTAAAATTAATTGCTTCACTTTTAATAACATGAAGTATTCATCAGTGGTGAGCTTTAGGCTATTAAAGGAGTAAAAAAAAAAATAGCTATAAAATGGAATAAAATTAGGATTGCAGCTAAGTTGCTTGCCATTCATCATAAATAAAACTTATGAAGTGAAAACTATGTGGTACATACATGTTTACAAGATGTTATGGTTCAATGTATACTTTTTTTAATGCAGAGATCTCTGTGGAATTTCAGTTAATAGGACTGACTGATATATAAAATCGTACCAGTTCATATGCTAAAAGACTTTTATTGATGAATGAAATTAATTAACAGCATTTATATATTTTGTCAACAAATTCATAAATTAGAATATACTGGCAGAACAGAAGAAATGATAATTAAAATTTATATCTAATAACAATTCAGCAATGTCTATACTTGTAAAATAACAAAAAGAAGCTGAAATCTAAAAATATTTGGTACCTGTATCCACAACTACTTCCTCTGCCACAATCAATTTTCATATTACCAAATATCTTCAAATTAATTGATGTTAAAAGAATGGTATAGTTTAAGTTATAATTCATTAAGTTTTCTATGTGAAAAAATTAAGTGCTTTTTTTAAGCACAAACTTAACAATCGATATATTGATCTGTTTTTCTTCCTAGTATGATATTTTTTATTAAAGATTTAGTAAATTGAAATGATGAATGATGAAAAAATCTTACCTTTGCCAGAATGAATACCGCTGTTTTGGTACTCTCAGTGCACTGGTACTAAGGACCCGAGGTAGGACAACTTTAGAGTAATTAGGATTCTCCATTTAGGAATATCTATGGTATGAGTTTTATAATAGTTCCCCAAATATCATGCCCGATTAAAGTTGCATATAAACAGGTTATATAAAATATTTCTCAAACTCAATTTTTCTACATTTTCTTTTCTTTTAAGCAAATTGTATCAACAATTTATTTACTGCATTCAATAAATAATGTTTATTCTACAAATATTTTGTAAACTTCATATAAAATGCTAAAAGTGAAAGTTTAAATATTTAATAATCTTATGAAAAATACTACATACAAACATATATTGTAATTATGTGTGTGTATGTGTATGTGTGTCTGTGTGCATATATATATTTGTGCATTAACATGTGCAACAGCTAAAGAAGATACAAGTATTCAACATAGCTATTGGAAAGCAAATGCTTTTTGAATACTGACTTATATATATAAATATTTATATATATATATACATATATATGCATAAAAGAAATGATTATGAGGAATCCTGTTGATAAATAAGATTGAAAGTGCTGTCAAACAGTAATGAATTCAGATTTAGGATCCATATACACACACACTGTAATGCTATATTCCTTGAAAACACAGTAAATATTTCTACTTAAAATCAGACCTATCTTGGCTTCTTTCCTTTTTGCTCTGCTAGTCGCAAATGCTGTTCTCTTATGAAATAATACATCAATACTAACATGAAAGTTAGTAGGCCACAGCTGCAAACAGTGTTACAACTACTGCTGCTACATTTTATTTAGTCTCGGAGTCTAGGCAATGTTCCTGCCGTTGCTGCTGCTGTTATTGCTGCTGTTGCTCTGCTATTACTACTACTGCTCTGCTATTACTACTACTGCTCTTAGTGGTGCTATTACTGCTTGATTTATCTTCTCCTCCAATAACACTGGATTTTCTTTTCATTTTCCTTCTTGTCTTATTTTCCACCTCAAACTACTATATCAGTACAAGAAGAGACAACCTTTATAAAATAATTTCCTACTGTCAGTAGTCACAAAACTTTCTTTACACCAAATACAAGAAATTATTTAGAACATCTGATTTACTCTCTTTTATATTATGTGATTTGGGAAAGGTATACAGAAGTGATTCAATTAGAAAAAAAAAAAAAGAACGCAAGAGTAATTACATACTTGTACAAACTAATGCTTGTCTTATATTACTAAATATTAAACTAAAAAAAACAAAAGTTCAAGAAAAATTCACTTTCCTTTGTAAGTAAAAATAAAAGAAATATCAAAAGATATTTTATGAGGCAAAGTGAATCTTGTTGGCTTCAAACCTTAGCACCACCACTTTTACCTCGTGCAACTGATAGCTTATATTACCATTTTCTTATATACAAACAAATCACTCTGTAGAATAATCGACTTATGGCCTTAACTTTGATGGTCAAAACACTAAAAAAATTAAATAAAATATAAAATACTACAGAACACTAGCATTATTAATCATGTAAAATAAATGGTTCTCTGTTTGGATGTCTTTTAAGTGTGACTCTTCATCTGTATGTGGGACTAATGTGCAATTTATAAAGATTCTTGAAAGAGAGAAATGTAAGTTGTCTATCATTATAGAAAGCTATAGTAAATAACAACAATCATTTCTCTTCTGGCCTCTTTGCAATATACCTGAGCTAAAAACATGGGGAAAAATAAAGGTTGAAAACTATAGTAGTAAAATAGTAAAATATATATTTCCATCAAATATAATGAGAGAATTTAAATGGTAGATATGGAAACAGATGCTCAAGAATCAAGAAGAAAACTTAAAGGGACAGAGGTGATACAACACTTGAGGGAATGTTCTGAATTCATTTTAGCATTATAGGAGGTACTGAATGACATCAACTTTTTCTGAGATAACGTTGTTGCATTTGATATGGTATCAGGCTGGTTTCTTGGTATTAATTTGATGTAAGATTAACTTCCATATCTGTAAACTAACTGTAGACCAACTCACATGACTCTACACCAACTTCTATCTGTAAACTTTCAAAGTCGCCACTGCTGCTACCACTGCCATTATCATCATTGTCATTGCTATCCTTCATTATTATTATCATTATTGTTCAGTTTTTATGGGAAAGCTGATATAGTTGATAGTATCATTTTCAGAATATTAATGGTGTCTATTCTATTGAACCTAAGATTTGAACTCAGGACTTCAACAGCATAAAGTTACTCTACCTTTACTTGCAACTTATTGCCCTCATCCATCTTAATACTGTCCCTACCTACAACAGTTTTAGTTTGTTGAATAATTTCTTTGTAAATCCTATATATCAGCTCTATATTTTCCTTAAGTGGTATATCACATATAACTGGTCTAATCTTTGTTAACAATAATGCTGTTAATTTAATCATTAGGGAAACACATTTCCCGATAAACAATTGTTCATTTCGGTATTATATTTATGTTTTTTTATATTTTGTATTTATTACATTGTCACAGTTACAATTCCTGATTTACACCAGTGAACATGAGAAGTAGATTTTTCATAATGCATCTATACCACTACATGGTTAATAGCAGCAAAATCTCTCTTCAATCTCACTACATTATCACAGGAAAAAAAATGCCATCCTATATATTCATAAAAAGACAGAACGGTCATGGCTGGAATGCATTTGATGATAGGTTTGTTTATCAAGTTGACTTGGGTCTAAACAATTTATCACTTTATCATGTATCAGTGCCTTTTCTTCTTTCCAGTTGTGTATTCAAGCTCAGTCGTAAAGGAAAATGACAATGAGTTGTAAGGCAGAGTGGTGGTGTTATGCAGAACAACATGTCATAAGAGGAAAGTATATCTATATAACAATGTAACCGTATTTAATTAAAGAAAGAAGTTGGAAAGAACAATTGCTTAGAAAATATTAATAAAAGAGATTATTCAACAAATATAAAATTCGGGTTAAGTGTGCCAACTGTCAATAATGTATCAAATACATGTTACCAGGCCAACAGAGAAATTTTCTCATGGAATTGATCAAATAGGAGTCAGTAAAGAAAAGCAATTTAAGGGGAGTGTTTAGACATTCTGATAAAGAAGCAACGTCAGACTCTCATGTAAGAAATCACATTAAGCCGTAGTGTGTTGTTTCTGATAACTATCAATAGTCGCCCCATTATTAACTGTTTTAAGGGTATGGCTGAACAGTCACAAAGAATTTAAGTTAAAGGACCAGACAATGGAAATGGTAGTCATAGTAATGCTCAGCAGTACCTTAATCAGTGCTATGACTGGAATATGTGTGGGCATTTTGTGTGTGTGAAGAGATTATATGATGAATATTTAAGAAGTATGAAAGGGAAATGTAGGCAAGGAAAGCAGATGGACTGTAGCAACAAAAGAACAAATTATAAATGATATATTGATTGTAAGTGAATTATAAGACTGATTATTAAAATATAGAATTCTGTTGGTATTTTGGATTGCTTTAAGTATAAGATTAGTAAAGCAACCCTAATCTTTTCATGAAGAGAAAAAGAAAAGAAAAATGGGACAGAAAAGCAGAAGAAAAGACAGAGAAAGAAAAGTGAGAGAGGAAAGGATGTCTGCAGACAGGACAAGTATGTGTCCAGACATCTAAAGAGAAAAACAACAATTAAAAATACAGGAGGTGAAATAAAAATTGGAAGAAAGGTATCTGTGAGAAAAACTACCAAAAAAACCACATGTGGGAAGTGAAAGGGTGCTATAAACTGATTATAAAAAGAGAAAAAAGTGAAGGTAGATAATTGAAGGGTTAGGTGATATTTCGAAATCAATTTAGACACACATATGGATATATGTTGGTATATATAATTAACGATGAAACTGATGATGTTGATCTATTTCGTGACTACAGCCCTCAGAAACTGGTAGAAGATCAATGTTAAAATATACCATTTGTGTATTCTTACATTTCAAGATTACAATATTGTTATCTAGAACAAGAAATACAACACCTATATAATACTATGTGTTAATTATCCAAAAGAAAATGTTTATAGATAACTATTAAGAGGCTTGCATGTCTAAATTTTACATTTACATTTATATATACAGTAACTGAGAAATTAAGCAAGGTAATTAATTTAAAATTGAGTATAATGGTGCATGCATAAAGAATCATGCCTTGAGCACAAAATACCATTTAATATCTTGATAGTCTTTCATCAAATGACTCTCAGGATTATTAAACTTGCTTTCTTATTATGACCAACCAATATTCTCTACTTAGCTTTATATATTTTTCAGGTATTCATCACAGCACAAACAATCATTAGTCTCCTTGAACTCTAGTCATTATTCTTGACTATTATACAAATATCTAAATATCTATCTTGAATCTTCAGAGGCATGAAAGTCAGATGGAATTCATTAATTCATATACTATAAGCCCAGTTAGTCAGATACTCATTAGCACACAAAATATTCTAGAACTTGTGTTTCTAACCTGTGTGTCTGTTCCACCAGAAAAATATAAGACTTTTAAGACTTCATTAAAATGATAAACTCTTGCCTAGTTAAAGAAATGTCAACACTGATGCAACCACACAAAATGTACTTAACAGACTTCATTTCATAAATTAGATTAGTTTTTACAAAAAATCCTTAGGTGCCAAACATTATTATTACTGTTTCAGTTTCATTAGCATAAATAAAAACAAAGCTAAAAATACAATATGAAGTTTCCATGTTTAGTGAAAGCAAATAAATCTTTTCACTGTCATTTACTTCTGAATTCTAGGATTTGTTCAATCATGATCAACATGATATAAACATGCACAAGGCTGATCATTGATTTTTTTAAAAATATTACCTTAGCCTTTTTTTTCCCAGAGAATCAATGAATTACCAGCTAAACATTGACACAGCAGTACAAAATGATATGAAGAACTACATTTGTAATATTATACAATGATTTACCAACATATGTTGTTATTTCTAAGTTATAAACAGAGACATATGTTTTATATTTTTAATATAGCTAAGTCATGATAATAAGTGTACAGGTATAACATGAAACATAAAAGCACAATTCAGTAATGCCTTTTGTATTATAATATGAAAATTTTTGATCTGTTTTGTAATGTAATTAGTAGAGTGTACCACAAAATCATTCAGAGCTGTAATTTTACTTTTCTTCTTAGTAAATCATGACCATTCTGATTTTGTTGTTATTGTTGTCAACACCAACTTGACTCTGATGGAAGAGACACGATCAAAGGCATTTCACATGGGACTATGCCATCATTTCAACTACAACGTCCAACCTATCCTTTCATATTAAGATGGTAGTAGGTGATTTGAGGAAAATTTAGCTGCTATTTCTAACCAGTCAAAGGCTTCCACATTAGTTGGACAATTCTGATATTTTGTTGTTGTTTAGCTCCAGGTTAACTCTGATTGAACGTATGTATGAAAGAGATAGTTCAACATTGCCCATCTTCTTTGTTTAAGAGTCTCTGGAACCACATTATTCAATGTTTTCTACTCTTTTTTGAAGAGAATCTGATATCACAAAGAAATATGAATTACAAATAAAAGATACATTTTAAGTAATAGAGATAAGGATGGGTTGATTAAGGCTGAAAGAGGCTCAGAAGAGAATAAAAATAGTTAAGCAATAAAAAAAAATTTTTTAATGAAAATAAAGTGACTAATGTGGCTGATAATACAGAAATAAAAAATGAGAAATTTAGAATTAAAACTAGATGTGGTGATCCATTAGAAGTAAGAAAGCCAGGTTATGTGAGTAGGTTTAGGTTCAAAGGACAATACACAGAAGTGTATTATAGTCGTCAACACAAATGCATGTTTTCTATGAAATAGAATTAAAGTCTTATATATCAGGTCATCCCATAAGTTCTATCCGAATTTTGAATAAAGAAAACAAGTGATCAAATGTTATATTTAATTGAAATTTAATCATCAATGTACTTTTCCTGATTATCTATGACTTCCTTCCATCCATTCACAAGCTTTTTAATACCATCAATGTAAAACTCTTTTGGTTTCAAAGCGAAGACCTCTGAAATGTCAGTTTCGACCTCCTCCTGGCTTGCGAAAGTTATGTTCCTGAAATGATTCTGTAAACTGCGAAAGAAATGGTTATCTGAAGGAGCAAGGTCGGGAGAATAAGGTGGATGAGGAATTTTTTCCCAACCAAGCTCTTCGATCTTCTGTGATGTGATCTTTGCAGTGTGGGGTTGCGCATTGTCCTGATGAAACATAACTCCTTTTTGATTCACTAAAGTGGATTCTTTTTCTTCAAAGCTTGGTTCAAACATTCTAATTGCTGACAGTAGACTTGAGCATTGATTGTTGCATTAGGTGATAACAATTCAAAGTGAATTACTCCTTTGCAATCCCACCAGATAGAGAGGAGAACCATTTTTTCCATGAAGTTCCCTTCTCAGTTGTGGTTGAGCTTTTTCCCTTTTACCAAACCTGTAAATACATTGGATCTGCTAGCACAGCCTTCAAGTAACACTTCTACTACCACCGGTCATCTTTCAGGGTCACAGAAAGATGTTTTCATCATGTCCATGGCCAACCATGTGTAACACCTCAGGGATCAAAAGACCCCATATGATATCAGATGGAAGATCATAGAACAACTGGGCCCCTATACTAATAGGAGTGGGCACTGCAAGATCTGCATCGCTGAGCGAGCCAGAATACTTAATGTATATACTAGGCCTGGCTTGCTGAATAAACATCAAGAAATATTCAGACAATGCATCCATTTCAAGTGCTACCTGCTGCAAAATTATGATTCTCCATTCGCTAATACGATTATGTAACCCTATGCTCATCAGAGATAGTCAATGTGGAATGAAATATGGCAAATGCTCTCTATAAACATACATATATATAAATACACACACACACACATATAAGTATTTAAGTTGTTCTCCATACATGGGGACCTATCCAAATTAACTTGTGTGTGTGTAAGAGTGTGTATGAGTGTGTCTGCACATGTGTCTATGTGTGTGTGCCTTTGAGTGTGTGTTTGTACCAATCACTACTTGACAACTGGTCCCTGTAACTTAGTGGTTTGACAAAAGAGATAGATAGAATAAGTATGAGATTAAAGAATAAATACTAGGATTTATCTGTTTGACTAAATCATTCAGTGTGATGCCCCAGCATGGCTGCAATTCAATGATTGAGATAGGCAAAGGATAGAAGATAAAAGATCACATATATATATACCCCCCCCCCCACATATATATTAGTATTTGCCTTGTAAGACTGGTTACTTTGATGAAATATATATATATATATATATATATATATATATATATATATATATATATATATATATATATATATATATATATATATATATATATATATATATATATATATATATATATATATATATATAGGGGCCATTTTGTAAAAAAACAGGTGTGGCTGTGTGGTAAGAAGCTTGCTTCCCAACCACATGGTACTGGGTTCAGTGCCACTGTGTGGCACCTTCGGTAAATGTCTTCTACTATAGCCTCAGGTTGACCAAAGCCTTGTGAGTGGATTTGGTAGACAGAAACTGAAAGAAGCCTCTTGTATATATATATTTGTGTGTGTGTTTGCCCCCACCCACCCACCCAACCATTGCTTGACAACGGATGTTGGTGTGCTTACATCCCTGTAACTTAGCGGTTCAGCAAAAGGAACTGACAGAATAAGTACTAGGCTTACAAAGAATAAGTCCTGGGGTTGATTTACTGAACTAAAAGCAGTGCTCAAGCATGGCCACAGTCAAATGACAGAAACAAATAAAAGAATAAAAGAATAAATAAATATATATATATCCACACTTTATCAAATAGCTCCATTCCACTCAAAATATATGTCTCAGGGTAAAAATGAAATATAATTATTTTCTATAAATGATTATTCCTGATTACAAGATAGCACCAGTAATTTTGAGTGGGTGGGTTTAATCAGTATCACTGGCCCCACTACTTGACTGGTACTTTATTTTTCAACCCTGAAAGTATGAAAGGCAAAAGCGACTGTGGCAAGATTTCGACTCAGAATATAAAGTGTCCTAACTAAATACTGCTAGTTCATAAGCTTTAACAGCAAACAGTTTCATCAGAATGGTATTAAGAGAAGACATCCAATTTACCTGAGAGTGAAAGATGGCATATAACTACATTACATTATTAACAATTGAACATTGTGTTCTATTTTTGTAACTGTTTATGATATTGAATACAAAATGATCTTTGTGTAATAACCTTTCTCTTGTCATACATGTTTACAAAGATTGCTGTTTTGAAACAGATGAAATGCATGGCAATCATGGACAAATAATTACTACCAAAAGTATAGAGCTTGTTCCATACATACTTTCACATGTCAATGTTCACTAGCAGATGCGGTAACACCACTTACCAGCATGTTCATAATTGCAGTGAAATAACTGTAACATCATGCCATGTTTGTTAGTCATCAGCTAACACATTTAAGAGAGAATATATGCTCAGAGTTTTGTTGAGTCGTTGCAAGTTAAAAAGAATGAAGGATTTGGAAGAACAATGTGTTTATGTGAAATTTTGTTTCAAATTCAGAAACACTTTTATGGAGACTTTTCTAATACTGCAGCCAGCCTATGTAGAGGATTGTTTGAGTCATAAGTAATGATAAGTGGGGTACCAATGTTTCAATCAGAAACAATATTGACCAAAGAGAACCTCAAATCTGGAGAATCTTTCATGGCTACAAATGATGATTACATCATGTATCTGCATGCTGTGATGTATAAAAATTGTTGACAAATTGCAAAGTTTCCAAAAAATTTATACATCTGTAAAAATTTGTGCCACTCGATTTTAAAAGAGAAATTGAAGAAGGATTTGTGCTGTGTTTACAGAAAGATAAGCAAAAAGAGAATTATGTGCCATAGTCAGTCAAGATCTATTTGATTGTTTGAATGTTGATGAAATGTATGAGTCATTCAGAAGAAGAAATTTTTATTCCTTTTTATTAGTAGGGCATCATTCATCCTCAGCTTGTTCCATGGAGCCAGACCATCAATCATTTTGCTTGAATGTCGTTACGTGCTTGAGAGAGGCAAGATGAGAGAAGTGGCCTAAGGCACAGACAGACAAAACCTGTATTCTGCACCTCAACAGTGCACTTTACCATGCAATACTCCTTATCTGTAACTTTTGGTGAAACACAAAATGACTTTGGTGCCTCATCTGCCCTATTCCTTTATGCAGACTTACTTCTGTTCCTAAATTTCAATTCTGTCCTAAAAGGTTGCCAATTTCAAATGAAAGGTAATAAAAAAAATCAAAGAAAAATCCACTATGAGAACTGCACATGTTCTAGAATATGTTCCAAAACTGGTTAAATGTTAGGAACTGTGTATGAACTGTGAATGGAGCTATATGGAAGAAGACAAGTCTGATTAATTTGTAAACCAGCGGGAAAAGTTGTTTTCCTGGGGTTAAAAAGTAATGACATAGTCCTGTGCAGGAATGCCACGTTATGTTGGCAAATAAACTTTAATATATGTATATATATATATATATATATATATATATATATATATATATATATATATATATACACACACAGACACACATATGCATATACATATATATATATAAGCAAATACAAAAATATATATAGATATAGATATACATATGCATACATATACATATGCATAGACATACATAATCATACACATACATATATATGCACATACATATATATACAGGGTGCGATGAGTAAATTGTCACCACTTTATATTTTTAATTTCATGCATGCATATTTGTTTTTGATTTTGTCAACTACACAGTACAGTAGAGTCAGTTGGGCACTGTCTGTGAGAAAAACAGCACCATGATGCAATTCACTCTGCCAGAAATTTGGAAATGATATGCTGTGCTACTTGGCATTC
This sequence comes from Octopus bimaculoides, assembly GCF_046866305.1. Lineage (NCBI taxonomy): Eukaryota > Metazoa > Mollusca > Cephalopoda > Octopoda > Octopodidae > Octopus > Octopus bimaculoides. Next base: position 28,928,440 of record NC_142945.1, on the reverse strand, counting down.
ATGCTGGAAGTTCCAATATAAACATTTCAGAGTGTTTGGGTGTCAATCTAAGGATAGTGCAATCGGAGGACATGTACTGAGAGTGATAAAAATCAAACATCCAGTCAGCATCATGGTGTTTGGGGTTATCACCAGTGATGGCGATATTATGCTTCCATTCATCTTCCTACATGGTCTCACACTCAACACAGAGGCCGGCATCAAGTGCCTGGAGGAGGTAGTGCTGCCCTGTGTTAAGAGGGTGGCTAGTGTTAGACTCTATGTCTGGCAACAGGACTCTGCACCATGCCACACAAGCAGGAGAACCCAGTCGTGGCTGTCAGACAATTTCTGTGACCACATCACCCCTAACATCTGGCCACCTAACGCCTAAGACTGCAACCCCCTTGACTATTATGCGTGGGGCACAGTTGAGTGAGAGACCAACAAAACTTGTAATACCAAAGATGAACTGAAGGCAAGGATTATGGCAACATTCACCAACTTAAACAAGGCAACCGTCCAGAAGAGTTGCTAAAGATTCCAAAGTCATCTGGAGACCGTGGTTGAAGTCAATGGCGATTTTATCAAATAAATTTACTCTTTAGTATTTCATGGTATTTTTATGTAATTTTGGTAAATATATCTGTTAAAATGAGATGTCAATGTTATTTTCATTTTTGTGTAATTTAGACGATAATATATTCACTGCACCCAGTATATATTATGCATATAAGTATATTTGTATGTGTGTGAGTGCATTTGTGTTTCCCCTTGTCTTCACATGGTTTTTCTGATTGTAAACTAAAGGGTCGTACAAACAGTGTCATTTGTTCCCAGCTCTCCGCATAAACATGTCTGGAATGTTTGTTGTTCAGTAGACTCAGTGATTGTTATCTTGTAGGGAAACAAGTGAGGGGTAGTGTGTCAAGAAGGGCATCTAACCTTAAATAACACTATCCCAACATCTTATCTGAGTCATGCAAGCTTGAAATGTAGATATTAAAACATCGGTTTATACAATGGGTCTTCAGAACACTATTTCCTCATCATCACTTTATTCACCAAATGCTTATTTATTTTATAAACTATGTGGTCATTAAAATTTGCCAATTGGATGGACACTCATAAATCCCATGCAGATTATCTCTAATTATAATTTTTATCACACCTGATATAATTACAACTTTAAAAAAAATACAATCTTTGTTCACACTATCTCTATATGTGAGCCAGAAATCCAATTATCATAAATAATTGACAAAATTACAGCATCCACTACACTCTCGGAGTGGTTGATGTTAGGAAGGGCATCCAGCTGTAGAAACCTTGCCAGATCAGATTGGAGCCTGGTGCAGCCTCCTGGCTTACCAGTCCTCAGTCAAACTGTCCAACTTATACCAGCATGGAAAGCAGATGTTAAACGATGATGATGAATATGCTATAAGAAGAGCAGAGAAGAAATTGTGACAAATAATGTCTCATTGTTATTTATTCATATAGATGAGGTTAATGGAATTGATTTTAGCCTGATCTTCAGTAGGTTTAGACTAGTAGAGAAAACATTGTCTGGTCTTTGGGATGAGGTACATTAGGGATAACAATAGGAAGAAAGACAGATGCATCAATCGGATTTTGGTACATATTATACATAGCTAACTATTTCAGAGCAGAGAGTGTTATGATGACAGAAGAGGCACAGAGAAAGTCTAGTACATATGTTAGAAAGTGAACGTAGTGTACTGGTACATGAAGTTTTGCCTGGAAATCAGATTTTGTGGATAGTGTTCAGAATATTTGTATACAGACAGCTGCATTGTTCCAGATATATGAGCCATAGTCTAGTGTAGGGCATACTTTGGAAATAATATAACTGTCACGGCCAATCTTCTACTTGGATATGGACCACATACAGAAGTAGCAACAAAAAAAATAGGGAAAGAGAGAGAGGAGGAATAGTATGTCTGCAGACCAGTCAAGTGGCTCTTTTGTGGTCTAGAATGTTTGTTTCTGTAGCAGCAGGAACAAACCTAATGAGGAAGCAATACTCCATTGTGTATCCCACAATGGAGCATTGTAAAGAGTTAGTAGTTGATGAGGGTACTTTCTGACCCTGAAGAAGGTCAGTCTTTGAGAAGTAAATTTGCTGTGTTAGGGACATCTGTTTCCAAAGGATATCATCAATAAAAGTGAGGCTTAGCATTTGAAGTGACTGTGAGGGTTTTAGTTGTATGCTATTCGTGTGCAATTATTGTGCCTTTACTGTTGAAGGAAACAATATTGACCCAGCTCCATTAAATGTTTTCGAGGCCTCTGCTCATTGAATCAGTACAGATTTAGTATGAGGTGTCGAGGTTCTATTTTGATGATATATGAATATGGAAGGTTAGGGAGGAATAAAGAGTGGGCATTGTTGGAGGTGATGGTAAGTAGATCATAATGTGGAAGTAAAACCTGAATCTTGGGGATCCCTGCATTGGTAAAATGTGACAGTGAGAGCTCCATCAGCACTTCAGTGTGGTCTGAGAGTAAGATGTCAAGAGAAGAGATGAGAGATGGTTGATGCCAATAGACAAACAGTTTTACCAGGAGATGTTTGTGGCAGACATAGTGGAAATCTTTGCAGATTTCAATGGCAACAATACTACTATTACTAAATGAGAGCTCACGGTTGAGTAACATAGGAAAGTAAGACTCCACTAATGGTACTAACAGTGATTAGGAAGGGAGGAGATCCATGATATTGAAGAAGGTTGTTGCTGAGTGTTGTTTCCATTGCATTTGACACATTGGCACAGAATCTGATAGGACAGTAGTTGGCAATGGTTGCCTGTCTTGTGACTAGGAGAAGTAGTTGAGTGTTTTTTACTTTGAGCAGATATTTAGTTGGCTACTTCACACCCCATACACATCACACACATACACACAAACACATCACACAAACATATGCATACAACTATGGAAAAAAAATCAGAATGAGGGAGAGAACATGTTTACACATATTTTGTATTGCTATAGACAGTTAATGTGGTTGTATGCATAAAACTATTTCTATTCATTACATTCAATGTCTATTCTTCAATAGTCCTTGAAGAGTGTTTATTGATTGAGGTTTCATTCATCCTCAGTGATTCTCTGATATTGAATTTCAACTTTGAAACAGTTTTCTAGGTCATAAGTAGTAAAACAAAGGCAACATTAGTATACATTAATGCTATTAACATATATTCTTTTAGGTAATGAGCAACATTTTTCTACAATACATAAAAAAATTTAGGTAACAAATCACAATAAATTCACATTAACTACCTGTATTAAAAATCACACACATGCTATGCAGGATGTTTATAGAAGCTATATTAATTCTGAAAAGCAAATCCTGTCTTCAACAAACAATAGACAGAACATGACAATTGTGGTTTTACAAAAGCACTAGCTTCACACATAACATCTATTTTTATGGCTTAGTGAAAAAATAAAGGGTAGTACCTGTGACCTTAACAAAACATCTGATATTAATGTGAAAAGGAAATCCCTACTCATGGGTTGCTGCTGACCATTAATTTAGTCTCTGCAAGTAGCACAGTGATTGCAGGTAGGCTAGCCATTAACTAGGATATTATCCTAAGGTTAGTCTTCAGCCCTAACTGGCTGCCAGCCTTTACTGGAGGACCACTTCCATATGTAAATTCTAAAAACAGTGATATTTTGCAAAGGCAGGATTCAATATATCAAGATATTCTAAGACTGGGGATCATGTTCAAATGATTATAATGCAATGGTTTCCCCAAAAGGTACCGAAGTTTGGGTGGTAATGTTAAACTAGGCAATGGATGAGATCATTAGCCTGCTCTGTTGATTAATTAAAATGTTATGAGAAAAAGGACCAAGTGAGAAATATATTTAAATATAGAAAATTCACAAGAAAATATTGAATTTCTGGCTGCTGCTGCTGATGAAGAGGATGATGATCATCATCATTTAAATTCCATTGTATATGCTGGCATGGGTTGGACGGTTTGACCAGGACTGGTAAGGTGAGGGGCTGCACCAAATTCCAGTCTGATTTGGCATGGTTTCTACAGCTGGATGCCCTTCCTAACATCAACCACTCCAAGAGTGTAATGGGCACTTTTGCATGCTACGTGCCAGTTGTCTGACACCAGTATCTGCCATGACTATGATTTCACTTGGCTTGATGAGTCTTCTTCTCAAGAACAGCATATTGCCGAAGGTCTCAGTCATTTGTCATTGCCCCCATGTGGCCCAACACTTGAAAGGTGCTTATTATGTGCCACTGGTGTAGGTGCTAGTTACATGACACCACCATCGGCCACATTGCTTCCAGTTTGAGAGACTGGACATGAAATCTTTCTCATAGAAATGTACATCAAAGGCAATCTCTTACAGATTTTGAAATAAGCAACAAAGTATGGATCAAATAGACATTGTAATGAGGTGGTTGATATCATATGGTGAAACACCAGATATCTGACCACAATTTTATCAGAACCAATAAATTTCTCAATTTCAAATGCTTCATTTACTTCTCTAATGTCATTCAGTTTGTATACAATTTGTCTTCTACAACAGAATATTACTTAAAATTTGGTTGTTAATCAACAATAGACGCACCCATTTCATAGATAGTGCTTCAGTGTTTTTGTTCTCTTTGTGAATGTTTCATACCATGAGTCCCTTTGTTTAAAAGTATGCTTGCAAATGATGGGTCTAACTTGCATTCAAAACACAATTGATGAGGTGTGCATGTGTGAAAGATGTTACTCTTGCTGTCAAATGTTTTGCTTAAAATGTTATTGTTTTGATTTTCAACAGCGTCAGTTTTCTTTTTATTTATTCATTTCCTGCAATTAGAAAGTCTCTGTGCTTAGTATTCATTTTTGCATTTGCTTTTTTTTTTTTTTCTTGTACAGCAACTGTCTCGCTCTGTTCATTGTTATATTGAACAGTGGTTCCTATAAAACAAGAGGTTATTATTGATATAAAATTACACATTGAAAGCAATTGGAATTAGTTGAAAGAAAAAGATCACCATGTTGTTTTACCCTGGTATGGAGCAGACTTCTAAATAATTAAAATAAAAAATTTGTGTACAAAATAAAATCCAGAATGAATATTATTTCTTTCAGTTACATTTGAAATACATTCAGAATTCTCAAAAACCATTCATGTTCATTAGAACTAGTCAACCTCAATAATAAAAGTTCTAATATAGGCATAAGATCATGGATTTGGTGGGAGAGGTTAGGTGAGTATATGAATCCTAGTATTTGATTAATACTTTATTTATTTGGTCCCATTGCTAAACTGGCACTTTATTTTATCAATCCTGGTATTTGACAGGTACTTATATTATTAACTCCAAAATGATGAAAGGGAAAAGTTGACATCAGCAGAATTTGAACTCAGAAAGTAAAGAGTCAAAAACAAATAAATCAATGTACCAATCCATCAATAATAGTAATAATTGTTTTTAATTTGTGTACAAGGCCAGCACTTTCAAGGGGAGTGATTTAATTGGTTAAATCAATTCAGTACTTGACTGATACTTTATTGAATCCAGAAAGTCAATAAAATAAATTTTGGCACAAGGTCAGCTATTTTATGGAGGGGTTAGGTTCATTACATTGATCCCCTCCCACCTCCCCCGTGCACAGCTGGTATTTATTTTATCAACCCTGAAAGGATAAAAGGCAAAGCTGATCTCAAAGGAATTTTGAGAGCATAAAGAAAGGGAAGAAATGCTGTTAAGCATGTTGCCCATCATACTAACAATGTTACCAACTTGCCACCTTCCCAATAATAATAATGGTTTCAAATTTTTCTACAAGGAAAACTGGTACTTATTTTATTGACCCCGAAAGGACGAAAGGTAAAGTCGGTCTCGGCGGAATCTGAATTCAGAATGTAGTGGCAGACAAAATACTGGTAAGCATTTCGCCTGAAATGCTAAAGATTCTGCCAGCTTGCTGCTTTCAATAATAATAGCTCTACCCTGAGCAAGTATCTTTTACTATAGCCATAGGCCAGCCAAAACCTTGTGAGAGGATTTGCTAGAAGGAAAGTGAAAGAGACCCATTGCATATAGACATACGTACAAACACACATACATTTTGTATGTACATACGTACATATGTATATAGATAGATAGATAGATAGATAGATAGATAGAGAGATAGATAGAGAGATAGATAGATAGATAGATAGATGGATAGATAGATAGATAGATAGATAGATAGATACATACATACATACATACATACATACATACATACATACATACATACATAAATGATAGAAAATGGAATTAATGACATTCTTTATTTAAAATCACTACAATTTTTTTACACCTGTAGCACTTCAGTGAGATGCTGTGTAATCATTATCATACATCCAAAGTGAAAAATATACCTCCTTAGCTGATTGTTTGAATAAGTCTTTCATTAGAATCTACTGTTATCTCATTCTCACACTGAGTGAAATAACAGTAGGATTTAACAGGTGTAAAAATGTGTTGAAACAATTGTAGTTATTTTAAATAAAGAATGTCATTCATTCCATTTTTTATCATTTATCTATTTATATAAACTCAACAGGAGTATTTCCACAGCATTCTACAAGTATTTTACCTGTATCTTACTTAACTATATACATATATATTAAAAGTCAGGGTACAATATGTACCTGTTTGCTTGAAAGGAGAATAAAACTCTCCAAAACCACATATCTTACTAATGTTCATTTGGAACAAATGTGCACAGGAAGGTAAATATATTTTTTTAAATAGTTTACATAGTAAGTCTAGCTGATGAGCTTTAAGTATCAATTTGACACAGAAAGCAAAATCAATTGATACTGGAATATCTACCCTCCTGTTTGTAATTTACAAACTGGAAAAACCGTTTTCTCAAATGTATTTACTGCATTCTCTGTGTGTGCTTACATAGATTGACCTTGGACTCTGATGTGCATGTACATTAAGTTTTAACATTCTAGCTGACTTCTGTTGTTTACATCAGTGCTTGGAAGTAATGTCTGTAGTGTGTGATCATTGCATTGACCATGACAGAGAAAGTTGAGCAGAGAATCTGCATCAAATATTGCCAAGAGGCCTACGCAAAGTTTCCAAAAAGTTTTCATCATTCTCAACACAATCAAGGAGATTTTGTGCAAGTGAAACCTGAGTGTCTTTTGGATCAGCTGAAAGCAGTTTTGGCACAAACTTGGTAGACAGGTGTCTCATACCCATATCTTCAGTGATAATGGACTGAACTGAACCATAACTAATATGGACATCCTCTGATAACTCATGGATGGTGATTCAATGATTTCTCCTCACAGCCGCACACACATCTGCGATGTTTTTCTCAGTTCTGCTGATTGGAGATCTCCCAGAACATTTGTCACTATCGAAATTTTTTGGCCATCTTGTCCCTATACTTAAAAATTTTATAAGTTTCCATAGAGTACAGCTTGCACCCATATTGACCTATCTCTATAAGGCTACGCTTTCCTTATAATATCCCATTTAAGGCTAAATTCGATTCTGCTTTCCTTCAGTTCCTGAAGGAAAGTGGAACTGAAGGAAAGCGGAACTGAAGGAAAGCGGAACTGAAGGAAAGCGGAACTGAAGGAAAGCGGAACTGAAGGAAAGCGGAACTGAAGGAAAGCGGAACTGAAGGAAAGCGGAATTGAATTTAGCCTTAAATGGGATATTATAAGGAAAGCACAACCTTATAGAGATAGTTGATATGGGTACAAGCTGTGCTCTATGGAAACTTATGAAATTTTTAAGTATAGGGACAAGAGCAACCTGATTAATAATAAATTAGACCTAAGGGTATCATGCATACATAGGGCCACCCGTACATTTAAATATTTTCGAAATTAGCATTTAAAGGTGATACACTTGAACGTGGATAAGGGAAATGAATTTTTAGTGTCAGATCTGATGTGAACTTACCCCCTAGTATTATATATAATAAGTTATATATAATTTCTTATTATTTTGGTTTCTTATTTTGATACCTTTACCTATTAATCTCCTATCTCTTATAAGTAATTAATGTTCTTAAAGAAAGATATAAACTTTCTAGTTACTTAAGTCTATGAGAGTTGATTATAACATATCCATAATAAAGTACAAATATTTGTGTATATTTGCATGTGTGCACATAGTTAAATATGTGTATATATCTGTGCACAACTTATTTTTCCCGATTTTTTTCTGATTCTTAGCTTACAATTAATATAAAGATAGCATAATTTATCACCCCAGTATTCCATAAGTAAATGCCCAGAGCAATCTTTATAGAAACCACCTAATAAGTAATAAACTGTCAACCCGCTCCTGCCCTCCATTCTAAACAGACACTGTCCTCTAGCATTAGATTTGGCAGTTGATAAAAAAAAAAGAATAATAAATTAAAAATGAACCACAATCCTTTACAAGATATGACCCTAACAAACTTCATACATTTCTTAGAAGTGTACTATATTCTTAGCTGCATTAGTAGCAACATGGACTCTTTCCCTCTTCTTGCTCTATAAGAGAATTTGAGTAAAATTATATTAATGTGTTCAACTGATTAAAAATTCTATTTATTTATGCTTTGCATTTAAACTGATGTAATGATTGCATTGTTCAGTTAAATGAAGCCGCTTGAAACGGTCATACTGCATCACTTCTTGATATCCTGTTGCTTATTTTGATTATATATATATATATATATATATATATATATATATATATATGATCGATGCCTGTGCCTCCTGACTGGCGGTATGTAAAAAGTACCATTCAAGCCTGACTGGCCCCCATGCCAGTGGCACGTAAAAAGCACCCACTACACTCACAGCAGCTTAAAATTTGGTGGGATGGGGCCAGTCGATTAGATCAACCCCAGTACACAACTGTTACTTAATTTATCGACCCCCAAAAGGATGAAAGGCAAAGTCAACCTCGGCAGAATTTGAACTCAGAAAACATAAAGACATGAAATACCACTAAGCATGGCTGTCAGCATCATATCCTTAATACAGTTCTTCGTGTTGTAAAGGATAATGAACTTGGAGGGGAAAGAAATCATCTCCTAATATTGAATATACATTAATCCCAGAGCTTCTAAGTAATTACAAGAAACTCCAGGCTAATTTCAACATTGGTGAAGTAAAGATTATTGAATCAGCAGGATGGCAAGATGACATGAAATTTCTATTTCATTTGACCAGAGTGTTTTGTTTCTTTGAAGAAACTTGCAAATTTCCAACTGTAAAGTTTCAAAAAATATCCAACTTTAGTAATGCAAGATGGAATTCCTGAGCAATACTAGCTCTTTTGGCATTTATTCGTCTACTAGAAAAAAGAGTTTTGTTTCTCAATGTTTGTCGATTCATCTCTTACAGCTGGGCAGGTTTTTGGTTTACTGAACAAATGTTCAATGCACATGATTATCAGAAGTTATGTGGTAGCCTGCAAGTTCATTAAAAAGCACTGAACTCTGTAAAAAACTTTTGAAGTTGAAAACCATCAAAACTGGAAATTCTCAGAACAAATCAGAGTGCAGAACAGGCAATCAAGTACCTTCAATATGTTTATGATGTTTGTAAAAAGAAGGAGAAACTTCAGTTTCAATTTATGTTATTTAACAAAGCATATTAATTCTTTGTTATGTTTAAAAATTTGCTAACATTCAGCACCCTTTTTCTTATACAGTTATTTAAAATTGGAATTAAACCTATAAAGTTAAAAATATGTATTGCTTTTAATTTTGTATGTCATCAAATGCTTGTAGTGATCTCTGTCTTAAAATAGTCCAGTTTTGAACCTTTGCATAGAGAAATTTCAATTCAGTAATCTTAAAAATGCATAAATACACTTTTATTCCACATTTCTCTTGCATTTACAAGGATTTAGGCAGCAGAAATGCTGAAGTATGAATCTAGTGCCATCAAGTGATTATAGTTTAAAAAGCTCATAACTCCGAAACTACTTCAACTAGAAAGCTGAAATTTCAGATACATATACTCTTTTACACTTTTATACATTTCAGTCATTTGAATGTGACCATGCTGGAGCACTGCCTTTAGTCAAAGAAATCGACCCCAGGACTTATTCTTTGTAAACCTAGTACTTATTCCATCCATCTCTTTTGCTAAACCATTAAGTTTCAGGAACATAAACACACCAACATTGATTGTCAAGCAATGGTGTGGGGACAAACACTGACACAAAGACACACATATAAATACGTATATACACACACACACACACACACACACACACATATATATATATATATATATATATATATATATATATATATATATATCTATAAATATGTGTATATATTTCAAAATTACACAGAAAAAACAAAAACAAAAGACAGAGACAGGTGAGAGAACAACAAACAGGGAGTATAGTTTTGATATTCTGAGCCATACACATACACACACACACACATATATATATATATATATATATATATATATATATATATATATATATATATATATATATATATATATATATATATATATATATATATATGTATATATATATATATAATATATATATATATTTACAAATGTGTGTACATATAGAAAAAAAAAAGTACTGGGGTTGACTCATTTGACTAAAGATTTTTCAAGGCGGAGCCCTAGCATGCCTGCAGTCTAATGAATGAAACAAGTAAAAGATAAAATATATATGAATATCTAAATACACACACACACATATATGCATATATAAATATGTGTGTGCGTGTGTGTGTGTGTGTGTGTGTGTGTGTGTGTGTACATACACACACTTACACACATACATCAGCAATAAACTAACCATTAAAGCAGATAAAATGGACTGATGACGTTAGCAATAAACTGATTGTCCAAGGTTGAGAAGTGTTAACTTTAGTCTTGATATAAGTAATTTTTATCAAGGCAACACTCACAGAATAGAAATTGACACAGCTTGCATTCACCAACTGGGTATTGACAGCTTCATTCATTAACAATGAAATTCTGCAGTAAGAGTTATCTTTGTTCAACTCTTAAATTAAAACTGGACTATGCCAGTTCACACTTACATTCACACTCATTCTCATCACCTTGTCTCTGGTTCATATTCTCACAATCTGATTGTTTGATTAGATAAAATTATCTACAAACTTTTATTAAGCATAACTGCAGAACCAGTTGTTAACAATATAATCTAAAGAATGTTCTACGCCTTGCTAACCAAAGAAACATATTATGAACAATCATATCATATTTTGAGGATTTCAGCATCTCTTTTTGTGTTTGCAGGCTTCAGTTCATGTCTGTTATGATCAGACAGTCTTTTAGCATAAAAGAAATAGTTCTCGTTGGCAAATCTGATTTTTGTCTTGATTCTTTATAGTATCATCCAAGTCTCTCTTTCCATAGGAACCACTCCATGCATAAAACATAACACATCAAACACTAAATAGACATTACTATATCTTGTCTAAGCATTAACTCTTACAAAGTCTTGTCTTATCTAAATCATACAATTATTCACACCTTTCCTTTGTCCCATTTGAGTTGAAAGATTATTTACATTTCTTTTTTGCATTCCATTCCTATGTTGTTTATTTCTTTATTTTCTTCTGTATTATTTATCCCTATTAGTTTTGAACCAGAGCTGAATACAACTAAACATGGTAGTCATGTCAGGGGGAGTTTGAAACTACATAGAATGTTTAGCTGATGATGTCTGATGAAGTGGGTATACCAGTTTGTTTATATCACATTTTATACATTTCATCATTCTGTATTTTTGTTATTGCTTTTCCCTTTTTCCTTGTTTCCATGTAAGTTCTTATGGAAAGATATTCCTACCTCTTTGTTTTTGCTTTTCTCCATCAAAAGCATTTTCTGTTTTGGCCCTGTTCTGTACATTTGACTAGTTCATATCTGGTTTCATTCTTTTGTTCTTCTTAGAGTATGTTTTTTTTCCCCATGTGTTTGTACTATTAATGCAGCTATAGAAACTATGCCAAAACAGACAATGGAATCGGGTGTAGCTTCTGGCTTTGCCAGCTCCTGTCAAACCATCAACCCATGCCAGCATGGAAAATAGATATTGAATTATGATGATGATGATGATGACGATGATGATATATGATATATATATATATATATATATATATATATATATATATATATACTTATTTATTTATTTCAGAGTTGTAGATTATCTCGTGGTTTGATCTGAAGCAATGCAATGAAAGAAGTAAAAGCTATTTTAACACATGAGTTAAATTCAATTTCCATTTATTTTTGAACTCTCAAAATTTCCATTGCCCCACTATAACATGGTCATTATGTCTGAAATTTAGTTAGAAGCCAAACCATTTTGTTTTCACTTTCTTGAACTTACAGGCATATAGGTCTGTTGTATATGTTGACTAAACAAACCCTCTTTACATTGGCCATCATTAAAGAAAATAATTGAACTCTTAGATTAATTCTATTGTCTGTTTACAATTTAGTTTGTTTCACCTTTCTTCTTTTATCTTTTTACGTTTTCTCCTTTCTCTTTTTATTTTCTTACCAGATGGTTCACTTAAAATTTATGCAATAGAAATCTGCTGAAGACTTTTCTCTTTTTTTCACTTGGTGATTTTTTTTTTTGTGGTAGCGATGCGGACTGAGTAGGATGACTTGAGCAAATACAAACTGTAGTGGATGAAGCGACATACTGCAATGGCACATGCCCCTATATCCCGGAAGGATGAAAGGTAAAGTCGACTTTGGTGGAATTTGAACTCAAAACATATTTGTGCATAAAATATCAATTGCTTAATTAAAGACAAAGTATTAATTAAATACAAGCCATTAAAAACACAAATGTGAATTTAGGTATCCACTAGGGTGCTAGCCTAATTTATGACCACTTTTCTCTTCTTTGTCTTCAATTCCCTTACTTGGTCATATACATGCTCCAGTTTATTAAGTACTCTTGGCAGCTATATTTTCATCCCTAACCCCATCTCAGATATCTATTTCTGAACTTCCTGTTGTCAGTGTTCCCTCTCCAACACACACCCACTGTTCACACTACACATGAGCAGACGTAAGTGTGAAGAAACGAAGCCCTTCTACTTCTATCTCACAGAAAATTCAACCTGTTTAGTGTTGATGCCACGAAAAAGATGAATCCAGTACACTCTGTAAAGTGGTTGGTGTTAGTAAGGGCATTCATCTGTAGAAACTAAGCCGTATGACATGTTCAAGTACTTATGCTTTAGGAACAATAGCTGCCAATGGGAAGTGACATGAACTCTGACAACCCATCCAACCATGTCAGCATGAAAAGTATATATAAAAATGACAATGAAGAAGGTCCTTCAATTATCAGAGTTTGGGCTCTACATCTTCAGTGAGTCTAATTCTTCCTTAATAGGAATAATATAAAGGTCTGATTATATATTCCAAACGAAGAGAGTGTTAAAAATGTTTCTAATAAAATAAACTACTACAAATGCGTATTCTTTGTCTTCAAAGGCACAAGTCTTCAAATTGTAATAAGAAGGAACAGTGAATTCTATTTACATCAGCAACCTGAATGGTACTTTATTTTTGTCAATTCCAAAAGGACAAAAATCAAAGTCAGTCTGAGTGGGTTTGAACTCAGTATATAAAAGACTGTAACTACAATGCATTTTATTTAATTCTTTACAACTTTGCCAACAAGTGTTTAAGAAAAATTATTTATGGTTTATTAAAATCAAGAGTATAGTTGAATGCTATATAGGAACCATGCAAAGCATATTCAGAAACAATTTGTTACGAAATGATTCTTCCATAATATGTGAAAGAATGCAAAGGTTTTGTAAAAATGTATTTTTTATTTAAAATAGAGAAACAAAATTAATAGAGCTCCCTCCTCCTCAAAAAAATTATCCATCGTTGAAGCTGCCAAATTTATACTGAAGGTGCCAAGAGATGTGACGTTTGCTTGGCAAAGAAACACCAAATCTAGAAGCAAAATGATAGAATATTCAACAAAAAATAGCAAGAATTGAAATAAAAGCACAGAAAAAAAATTGTTTCAAGAATTTCTATGAGTTACCACTTTGGTACTATGCCTTAGTAATTTAGATGGAAACTAAATTAGAAAGATAGGCAAGGAAGTTTAATGTAGAATGTTCTAAAGTGTGAAAGCTTCTAGTTACAAAAAAAAGTCTTTCTCTTTTATTGTTCTGTTGCAGAACAGTCCTTTTGTTATTGAGCTGATCAATGATAAATATTGGGGTAACTTCTAGCTGCAATATCTGGGTTTACTGATGATTGCTGTGCAACAATTGGTACCTCCTAGCTGATTTGGTGCTGTTTTTGATCAAAGTAAAGTGATTAAAGTGTCTCCATTATAGTGTAGTCACTGATGTTATGTGACTGAAAACAGTAACTAAGTTGTTAGGCCAGAATTGATTTTAAAGGTTCACAACAGCAGCTTCAGTAGCATACTTTTATTGAGGAATGAATCGATTACATTATGAAAAAGAACCCTACATTCATCAAGTGAATTTAAAGTTAGGTAGAAGATTGACAAAAGGTCAAGGTCACCAGTGTATAGTGATGAAGAAAATGTTGATGCAAATGTAGATGATTGGGCAGCACAATGTTGCCCTAATATCAAAATGGGCATGTAAACACTTGCTGTACTATTCATGTAGATATGGAACAGTGAATGTTAAACTGATGATATTTAAAGAAACTAAAACTTCACAGTCAGTCCTTGGAATCTTCATGTAATAGTGACGCTATGAATGAACATGCATTTATGCAATAAAACCATTCCTGTTCTAAATTGGTTTAATATTATTTGTGATAAGAAATATAGATTCACATAGTTCTGTTTCTCTGTCACTAAATTAATTTGCTTTTTACCTCTCTGTCACTAATCCTGTTGTTCAAAAACCACCAGTTTTCGTTAACAATAACATTAGTGGTTCTGATATTAAGTAACAAAAAACGTACTTTTATTTTTTTTAATGATAGTATGAGATCTAATGCCATTCAAGAAATTTATAAGTTAATTGCACCCTCTATAGCCTGTTCTTACTAAGTACTAAATTCGAGTTTGATTATATAGAGATGAAGAATTTTAAAATATGACAGAATATAAAAAAAATTATAGAACATAAAGAACAAACAAGCTGATAGGTTTACGAAAAAATCTGTCTGAATAATTTAAAGAATTAGGCTTGAAATTAGTTGATACTAATCTTAGAATTAAATTTTTTATATATTGCCCTAAATTCAGAAAATTGATAATATTCCTATAGGAAATCCACTGAGATATTACAGATAATCAGCATAGATTTCAATTATTCACCAGCTCTTATATATTACAAACTGTAATACACACACTCCTCAATACACACACTCCTCAATACATACACTCCTCAATACATACACTCCTCAATACACACACATAGACACAACTAGCCATCAATCACTAGTAAGTATGGCTTGGTAGCAGGTACCATGCTTCCACTAATAGTTTTAAGAGCAGAAACAGCCATCCTCTCAGAACCCTACCCACCCTCAACCCAGCAAAATATCCAAGTTGTGGAAGCTACAGCAGCACATGTCAGGTACTCTTTCAGTTGACAGGAACTATGTGTAAGGATAAAAGTACTTTACTCAATGACACATGTTGCCTAGTTCAAGAATTGAAACCATCATCATGAGTGAAAGATGCTAAACATTATGCCAGATCACTTCACACACACACGCACGCACGCACACGCACACACTCACTCACACACACACACACACACACACACACACACACACACACACACACACACACACATACACACACACACACACACACACACACACACACACACACACATATGTACTGTCTAACTCATGCCAGCATGGAAAGTGGGCATTAATGATGATGATACATATATACACTTTACTTGTTTCGGCCAGTTGACTGTAGTTATGCTAGAGCACCACCTTGATGGGTTTCAGTCAAACAAATCAACTCCAGGACTTTTCTTTTTAAGCCTTGTGGCAGCATATATATATATATATATATATATATATATATATATATATATATATATATATATACATATATATATATATATATATATATACATATATATATATATATATATATATATATATATATATATATATATATATATATATATATAGGTTATGAGAGGTAATGGTGTCAATAAGACCCAAAGGTGTCAGGTAATGCTGAGTGAGTGCTATGAACAGACCATAGTTAAGCTCCAGGTTCAGTGATTATGTGAATAAGGAGTCCAATGTAGGTCATATGTCAGCATGTGTATATATAATTTTTTTTTTTCAGAATGAGATAAAAAAAAACCAAGGCTGTGAAGATTTTAGAACATTTATAAATAGAAGGTCTTACAGGTGTTTCCGGGATATTTTTGATATCCCTTCAGCAGAGACGGTGTGAGAAAATGGTTAAGCAATAGTTAATTTAGATAAGATACAAAATATTGAGTGAAGTGGAGGAATGAAAATAAATGTGAGATATGCAGGGACATTGCATTTGTAGATCCATTATTTAGGCAGAATGGTATATATATATAAGATTCCAATACCTTGTGAGTAAATTCCAATTGTATATAAAATTGGTCATTCCAAGTATAGAGTTTGTCAAATTTGACCTTACAAATACATTCCTTACTTTTAGGTCGCTTTAAATAAACCCTTGATTCAATAGCACTGTGTACAAACTCTATACTTGGAATGACCAATTCTAAATACTATTAGAATTTATTCACAAGGTATTGGAATCTTATATGTATACCATTCTGCCTAAGTAATGGATCTACAAATGCAATATCCCTGCATATCTCACATCTATTTTCATTCCCCCACTTCACTCTCTATTTCATATCTTATCTAAATTAATTATTGCTTAACCATTCTCTCACACCGTCTCCGATGAAGGGATATAAAAAATATCCCAGAAACAGCTGTATTATAAATGTTCTAAAATCTTCACAGCCTTGGTTTTTTATCGCATTCTGAAAAAAAAATTTATATTTATATATATATATATCATCATCATCATCATCATCGTTTAACGTCCGCTTTCCATGCTAGCATGGGTTGGACGATTTGACTGAGGACTGGAGAAACCGGATGGCAACACCAGGCTCCAGTCTGATTTGGCAGAGTTTCTACAGCTGGATGCCCTTCCTAACGCCAACCACTGAGAGAGTGTAGTGGGTGCTTTTACGTGTCACCCGCACGAAAACGGCCACGCTCGAAATGGTGTCTTTTATGTGCCACCCGCACAAGCCAGTCCAGGGGCACTGGCAACGATCTCGCTCGAAAATCCTACAGGAGCCAGTCAGGCGGTACTG
The DNA here is from genome assembly GCF_046866305.1 of Octopus bimaculoides. NCBI lineage: Eukaryota > Metazoa > Mollusca > Cephalopoda > Octopoda > Octopodidae > Octopus > Octopus bimaculoides. Next base: position 28,911,047 of record NC_142945.1, on the reverse strand, counting down.
GCAACGGCCACGCTCAAAATGGTGCATCTCATGTGCCACCCGCACAAGAACCAGTCCAGGGGCACTGGCAACGATCTTACTTGGCTTGCCGGGTCTTCTCACACACAGCACATTTCCAAAGGTCTCGGTCAGTAGTCATCGCCTCGGTGAGGCCCAATGTACGAAGGTCTTGCCTCACCACCTCAGCCCAGGTCTTCCTGGGCTCTACCTCTTCCACGGGTTCCCTCAACTGTTAGGGTGTGGCACTTTTTCACGCAGCTATCCTCCTCCATTCTCACCACATGTCCATACCAGCGCAATCGTCTCTCTTGCATGCCACAACTGATGCTTCTAATGTTCAGCTTTTCTCTCAAGATACTTACACTCTGACGGGTATTCACATTGACATTACACATCCAACGGAGCATACTGGCTTCATTCCTTGCGAGCTTACGTATGTCCTCAGCAGTTACAGCCCATGTTTCACTGCCATGTAGCATGGCTGTTCGTACGCATGCGTCATACAGTCTGCCTTTTACTCTGAGTGAGAGTCCCTTTGTCGCCAGCAGGAGTAAGAGCTCTCTAAACTTTGCCCAGGCTATTCTTATTCTAGCAGCTACACTTTCAGCGCACCCACCCCCACTACTAACTTGGTCGCCCAGATAGCGGAAGCTATCGACTACCTCTAGTTTTTCACCCTGGAATGAGATAGAAGTTGTTTCCTGTTTGTTTGCAGTCTTTATTGCACCTGAACATCTGCCACAAACAAAAACTAACTTGCTAGTTAACCTGCCTTTGATATTGCTGCACCTCTTATGTGTCCATAGCTTGCACCGGGTACATCTTATAGAGTTACTACCTACTCCTTTTCTACATACTGAGCAGGGCCATCTACCTGAAGGGGTTTGTGTTTTATCTACCTTCCTACTTATTAGGATTTTGGTTTTAGCTAGGTTGACTCTAAGGCCCTTCAATTCTAGACCTTGCTTCCACACCTGAAACTTCTCCTCTAGTTCTGATAGTGACTCCGCAATTAGGGCAAGGTCATCAGCATAGAGGAGCTCCCAGGGGCAACCTGTCTTGAACTCATCTGTGATTGCCTGGAGGACTATGGTAAATAAGAGGGGGCTGAGGACGGAACCTTGGTGGACCCCTACCTCTACCCGGAATTCATTGCTGTACTCATTTCCAACCCTCACCTTACTGGCAGCATCTCTGTACATGGCTCGCACAGCTCTCACTAACCATTCTTCTATCCCAAGTTTCCTCATTGACCACCAGATAAGGGATCGGGGGACCCTGTCAAAGGCTTTCTCCATGTCAACGAAAGCCAGGTACAGAGGTTTATCCTTAGCTAGGTATTTCTCCTGCAACTGTCTCACTAGAAATAAGGCATCAGTAGTGCTTTTACCTGGCACGAACCCAAACTGCATCTCATCTAAATTGATTCGCTCCCTAATTAGTTGGGCTATGACCCTCTCTGTAACTTTCATAACCTGATCTAACAGCTTGATGCCTCTGTAATTATTTGTATCTAAAGCGTCACCTTTACCTTTGTAGCAGTTGACTATGATGCTGCTACACCAGTCATTGGGTATGACTCCTTCGTGTATCACCTGGTTCGTAATACGGGTGACTAGGCTATAGCCAACACTGCCAGATATTTTGAGCATCTCTGCATTGATTCCTGATGGGCCGGGGGCTTTCCCGGTCTTCATACTCTTAATTGCTTTATATATATATATATATATATATATATATATATACTGATATATGCATACATATATGCATACACACATACATATATGCATACACACATATATAGGTGCAGGCATGGCTGTGCAGTTGGGTAAGAAGTTTGCTTCCCAACTATATAGTTCTGGGTTCAATCCCATTGCATGGCACAATGGGTAAGTGTCTTCTACTAAATCCTCAGGCCAACTAAAGCCTTGTGATAGGATTTAGTAGATGAAAACTGAAAGAAGCACATCATACATATTTATATATATATGTGTGTGTATGTGTCTGTGTTTCTTCACCAACCATTTGACAATCAGGGTTCATTTGTTTACATCGGACTAAGTACCAGATTTTAAAACAATAAGTACTGGGGGTAAATCAATAACACTTCAAGGTGATATCTCAGCATAGCTGCAGTCTAATGACTGAAACAAGTAAGAGATAAAAGAAAATGTGTGTGTGTGTGCGTGCGTGCGTGTGTATGTGTGCGTGTGTACACACACACATATATACATACAAATGCTAACATGAATATCTATATAATTTCTTAATTTTCTATATATGTGTTTATATAAATAAGACTTTCATTCCAGCTGGCAAATGGCCCTGTTCAATATGCAGGAAAGAAGTGGGATGTAATTCCATTCGCTGCACCAAGTGTAACCTACGGATGCATAAAAGATGTAGTGGAATCATGGGAAGATTATCAGATAAAGTTATTTTCATGTGTGGCAGATGGACAGGAACAGTAAGTACTAAGAGCACAACAGGCTTAAACTCTCTCAAATGCCCAGGAAGCTCTCTTGAGGTAGTTGATAGTTTCTGCTATTTAGGTGACCAAATTAGTAATGGAGGTAGATGCTTTGAAAGTATTGTTTCTCGAATAAGAACAGGATGGAGGAAGTTCAGAGAATTACTACCTCTGTTGGTAGCAAAAGTACTCTCTCTCAGAGTGAAAGTGGGGTTGTATGATGCTTGTGTGAGAACAGCTATGTTACATGGGCTCTGGCTGCAGAGGACATGCATAGGCTGGAGAGGAATGAAGGTAGTATGCTCCATTGGATTTGCAACATCAGTGTGCATGACCAACAGAGCACATCTGTGTTAAGAGAAAACTTAAGCACAAGAGGGATTGAATGTGGTATACAGGAGAGGAAACTGCGTTGGTTTGGACATGTGATGTATATGAGTAAAGACAGCTGTATACAGAAGTGCTTGTTGCCGAAAGTGGATAGTACCTGTGGAAGAGGGAGACCCAAGAAGACATGGGATGAAGTGATGAGGACTGATCCTAGGATGTTGGGGCTCACAGAGGAAATGATAGTAGATTGAGATGTTTGGTAATATGAGGTCCTAGGGAAAACCCGTCCACAAAACTGAGAGCTAGAAAAGTTGTGTTGCATCCATATGTAACAATACACTTTTCACAAGCTCTACCCTGAGAAATCAAACTACAACTCCTCTTTTAATTGCATCTTTCTCTTCCTCACATTTCCTCCTCATGACTGTTTTCCAGTCCCCTTTCTTGCCCCTACTGCTGTGTTCACTGTATCACTGCTCCCCCGCTAACTCCCACCATGCACACCTACTCCCTATTTTTCTAACCAGGTTCTATTCTCATACCTTAGCACTACATCACCTCTCTACTGCTCTCTCTGATACTTTTGCTGTTTCCTACTCTATCTCTCTCTCTCTCTCTCTCTCTCTCTCTCTCTCTCTCTCTCTCTTTCTCTCTCTTTCCCCCTGGTCACTCTCTCTCTCCTTCTCTTGTTTTTCCTCTGACTAGGTAACCAAGTATCACCTCTACATCAGCACACTTGTTTCTGGTTTCTTTCTGTACCTCTCTCTCACTCTCTATCCCCTCTCTCTGTCCCTGTCTGTCTGTCTCTCTCTTTCACTGGGTAACTATGTACCTCCTCTATAGCAAGACACCTATTTCTGCCTCTCTCTATTTCTCTGTTATACTCTAATTTTTCATCATTTGATACTGGATAACCTCCTCTAATGCCCCCTTCTGCTGTGGCAAGACACCTGCTTCTGTCTCTCTGTCTCTTTGTCGCACTCTAACTTTCATCCTCTGGCACAAATGCCCTGCCCTTCTCATAATTCTTTGTCTTGTGAGTTACTTGGTTACCCTGCCAGTGCTGGTGCCACGTTAAAAGCAACCAGTCCACACTGTAACATGGTTGGCATCTGGAAAGGCATCCAGCTGTAAAAATCTTGCCAAAACTAACTTCGCCTGTGTTAGTGCCATGTTAAAATCACTGAGACTACTATGTGGAGTGGTTGGTGTTAGGAAGGGCATTCAGCCATAATATCCCTGTCAAAACAGACACAATAACCTTGGGTAGATTTTCTACCTGGCCAGGTCCTGTCAACCGCCCTACCCATGTATGCATGGAAGATGGATGTTAAACGATGATGATGATATATGTGTTTGTGTAATATTTATCATCATGATGAACCTTTCTATTTTTTAAATTTTAAATTTGGCTACATAGAACACTTTTGTGTAAGAATTTACGCAAAAATAGAATGACATTTGAAATTACGACATTTCAACTTGTTTTATGTCACACATCCATTTTAGTCTTGCAACAATGGGTGAATATCAATAAGTGAATCTCAAATTCAGTTCCTTTCTTCCTGCTGATGGAAATAATACTGACGCATATATTTTTTGTGTAAGAGATTTGATTCTAAACACATAAAGCACTCTAGTAAACTCTTAGCATCAAAATGCATTTTTGTTGTATCTCAGAAATATTCGTCATTTATATATATATATATATATATATATATATATATATATATATATATATATATATATATATATATATATATTGCCCCAGCATGATCACAGTCTAATGATTGAAACAAATAAAAGATAAAAGATGATATATATATATATATATATATATATTGTTGAATGAACACAATATATTTTTATAAACTACTAATAGTTTCATGCAATAAAAACAACAGACATTTTATATCCCTGGTGCCTTCAGGCAATCCGCAGGCTGTGCTCACATGGTATATACAAGCTAAAGCGGAATAGTAGAATAAGAGAAAATATGAGAAAAAGCAAGAAGGTAGATGTAAAAAGTGGGAGGGTGAAAACACTGGAAAATGAAAGGAAAAGGAAAAAAAGACAAAAGAAAAGAAAAATGGGGGAATTAGAGTTATGTCTCCTTTGACTGTAAAGCCATACATAATAAGGCTGAATGGACAGAGGTCAAGAGTCTGTGGTACAGTCACTCAATCAGGAGAGGGTGGTATTTTCCAAGGCTTCTGAAGTGAGACTGATGATGCTTGGAAAACTAGAGCTTGATGTTCTTGTTGCTGCCTCAGCTAGTTGATGTTGCTTTACTTTCTTGTCTTCTGGCCTAGTCTTTCAAAGTTCTCACCACATATTGCTCCTTGTTAACTCTCCTGTCCATACTGCAGAAGTAGAGTTAACAATCAACCACAGATCAACACTGTTTTCAATGCCTCTTATAATCACTTATGTATTTGTTTGTTCCATACACTGGGGAACAAGTATAAGGTTTTGTTTTAGCTGAGTCTTTGGTTTTAAATATGCAACAAACAATACTATACCCTTTTGATTGAGATAATTTATCCTAAGATATCATCAAATACTTATTGTAATTTTCACTTCAATGGTAATTCTAATTCAGAAACATTCTTTCTAGAACACATGTATAATTTTTTCTTTGATCTTTCTCAGGTCACATCTTGTAGCAAAGAAAGTATCTAGTTTTACAAAATTCTCTTTACTTCTTTTTGGACCTGTGATAAATCTATGCATTCTATTTGTGTAATATATCCACTGTGTGAGTGTTGCTGTTGTTGTTGTTATTATAGCCGTCTTTGAGACTATCTGATTCACAAATCAATTTTTTCAATGAATTGTTCAATAAAATGCTAATTTTTTTTCTTCTTTTTGTTTATTTCATTGTGTAATTTGTATCTTTTTTCTTTTTTGTCTTTTCCACATCATTTGCTGTTGCAATATTCTGTCTTGTACAATGTTTCTATCTGAGCCATTTTGAATGTGAAAATGTGGCAAAAACATGTGTAAACTGAGTTTGCCAAGAATATCTGAGAGAGAAGAAACATGTCTTCACACCATGAGAGTCATAATAATAATATATCTTTTTTTATGTAATTCATAATAATATAAACAACAACAGTAATAAAAGGATTTTAAAATACGCCAAACATTTCGAGGGTAGCATTACAGAGCATTTCACCCATATTATGTGGATGATCAAAACAATAAGACAAACACAGCACATATCCTAAGCATACAAGCTTTACTCGGGAGGGTAGTGAAAGTATTAAAAAAGAAATCTGAATAATAAAAAAATATTTTAGTGACCACAAGGACTAGAAATCATGTGACCAATAAATTGAAAGAAATGGTAGGGGATCTACATCAAATAAAAGGGTTCAACACAAAAGATACATAAAGAGACAATGAGAAATAGAACATACAGAAGAGAAATAATTAGAAATAACTAGAAATGAACTAGAAACAATAGATTGTCTTCATAAACATTTAAGTTCACCACCTCCAGTTCATTATTCCACATGAACAGTTTAGCAAAGTGTCAATGAAAGTCCACACAGATATATTGGAATTGGATAGCACTTGCCTGCTGCAGTCTGCTGAAAATTGGGAGTCCCATCAAATAACATTCACTCTCTTGTTTTTTTTTGTTTTTTTTTGGGGGGGGGGTTGAGTTCACAATGATAATTAGCATACATGTGATATGTGATTTATATTGAAAAAAATTGTTGCTGATTTAGGCACAAGGTCAGCAATTTTGAGAGAAGCGGTTTAGTCAATACTACCAAGCCCAGCCTTCGTACCAGTCTTTGACTGGTATTTCAATTTATGGACCCCAGAAGGATGAAAAGCAAAGTTGGCTTAAGAAAGATCTGAACTCAGAATGGAAAGATGCAGAACAAATACTAGAAAGCATTTTGCCTGGCACACTAATTATTCTGCCAATCCAACAACATTTTTATGGCAATAGATTGGCAGAAGCCACCAATCCATTATTATTATTATTACTATTATTATTAATAATAATAATATTAATAATAATAATAATAATAATAATAATAATGAATGATTTCTTTTATTAACCACAAAGGCAATGACAATAATAATAGTGTACATACTATATGCAATTTACTAAATTGGTATGTACATACTATATGTTCAACTTTTATAAGAAATATTGATAAAAAACTGAAATTGATTGGACGTTTAAAACAGTGAAAGACAATAAAGTTCTTTAATAGATTTACTTACAATTCACTGGCTATAGAGGAGTTTCTTGAATTTGATTTTGGAGACAGTTCATAGTCACTATCTGATCTATAAAGAAATGATTCTCGTCGCTGAGGTAAATTTTGTAATATTAATCCTGATGAAGGACTCATTTCCAAGGGACTACGGCCTGGTGCTTGACCATTTTCCACATCAAAACTGTAAAAAAAAAAAAAAAGAATTCAGTATTATACTTACTTTATACATCATAATAAATATGTAATCAATATCAAGGACACATCTTAGAGCAAAGTTGCAGACAGAAATAAAGCCACTACTTGGCATGTACTTTATTTTATGTAATTGTACTTACCTAATCTACTATATGAAACAAAAAAATATTTTTACTCAAATGGGATTAAATGACATTTCAAATTTAAATGGAAGGAAACAGTAAAGATGAATTGCAAGCCAGAATGTTATTTCATTTATAAAATGTTTAGGTTTGATGAAAATAATTTACAGTACAGTTTTTTAGTTTTAGAACAATACCTGTTGATTATAATTTAGTATAGTTCAAGTCAATGAACCAAAACAAGCAGCGAAGTCACATTTAAATCAAACTTCATCATGTACAGGATAATGTAGACCTGGATTCACTGTCCAAAAGAAACGGATGTGATGGTGGGAACTCATATATTCATAGGTCTGCCCAGTCAAGGTTGATCTGAGCTTTTCTATGAATACATGGAATATTTTAATAGCTGTTTTACAGTGGCATGAGTTAGTAGAGTATATCATTAGCTTCCTTTTGACATCTCAGTTTTGAAACCCAATATCCTGAGATCAGATCTTACCACTCCTCACATTTTTCTTGATTTTCTCCTACCATTCCCTGGCAACTTGATTTTCTCCACCTTTCTCTGGCAACATACATCACTTCTCTTTTACACTCACTGATCAGATATCAGATGTCTATATCAGTGCAGACATCTTCCTTTCATGCATTGGTAAATCCTTTTAATGTCAAATCACTCCTTCATTTCATTTGTGTTCTGCCTTCATTACAGATTGACATTACACATGCAACACTTGCCTCACTTCTCTCCAACATCCTCACATCTTCCATACCCAATGTCTTGGTCTTGTTGATATAATCAGAATTGGATAACTTAATAGTTCCAGCAATTTTAGTTACTGAAAGATTTCATCTATCCACATCTACCAAAATGTTACAATCATTTTCCAAAAATGTATTCTGCTTATCCAAGACCCTGAAAGAGTGAAGATCAACTAAGTGAAAAGGAATTGCTTGCAATTTCTTTTTGGATGTAAATGCTTCCACCAGAATAGGACATGCATGATCTGCACAAATATATCTAAAACCAGTAAAACTCCTAAACATAAATTCTGAACGTTATAATAATTGGTTATCAGTCAAACCCATATTGTAATGATTTGGATTCTTTTGAAGATGGAAGAGTTTATTACATCCAACCAACTTATAGATATGAAAAATTGTTTCCTGTCATCTAGCTATGATGAAAACTAAATGAGAAGCAATCTTTCACTAAATATATCTGTGAATATGATTAAGACATTGAAAAAATTGTATTTGTTCTCAGCTAAATAATAACCTGCAAGAAGATTTTAGCCACCATATTGAGTAAAGTTTTCATTTTTTCCTAACTAGATATGCTTTTTCTTCTTCATATGTGCTTATGAATATAATTATATTTTAGAATTAATTGTAATTTTAATTTGATAAAACACAACAATGGAAACCATTAAGAAAAAAGATGTCAAAGAATTTAAATGCAGGCAACTCATGAGCTGATAGCTACGCAGAATGACCAGTTGAGAAAAAGATTAACTTTTTATGTATCAATTATAAAAAAAAATGAGTAACATAATCAAAAGGTGGACTGAAGAAGGGCATTGCTAAGTGAAGAAGAGATCTAGGAGGTTGTGGAAAGCTTTTGTGAAGACAAAGAGAGCAGTTAAGATGGAAGTTGTTAAAATAAATGTGTAACTGTTAGAAAAGTTACAAATACAATCTTATAACCCTGCTTGTCACTCCATTACTTAGCCTGTGTGTAATGCGTTCACATGATTAGTTGAAAGGAAAGGCGAAGAGCGAGAGAAAAAGAGGGAGAAAGAAAAGAGGGAGAGAGAAAAAATGGGAGAGAGAAAAAGGGGGACAGAGAAGTGTCCATGATGTGAGGTAGAGAGAACATAATCGTAGTGCTTTCAAGTGGTTAGTTGAAAGGAAAGAGAGAACAGGAGGGAGAAAGAAAATGGAGAGATAACAAGAGGATAAGGTTAAGAGTGAGATAGAAAAAGGGAGAAAGAAAAAGGGGAGAGAAAAGACAAAGAGAGAAGTGTCCATAACGTGTGGTAGGGGGGAACGTAATATTTATTACATGGTTAAAAAAGTTAGTTGAAGGTAGTAATATGGAGAAATGGAGTTAGAAATATAATTTTAGCAAAGGGGTGATGTAGTGATGGAGAGGTTGAAGAAAGACAGGGAGAGAGGGGGGAGAGGGGGAGGAGAGAGGGGGGGAGGGGAGAGAGGGGGGAGAGGGGGAAGATAGAGAGATGGTGGTGGTGGTGGTGGTGTTGGTGGTGGAGAGTGGACAGTGAAAAGTATATTTTTTTATAATTGAGCTAAGTTTTTTTATATCACCTCTCATTTAATGCATGCAGATAAGTGCAATTCTGTGAAATATTCAAGCTTATTTACATGGCAGATATATGCAATTTAACTACAGGTTGTATCATATGCATGGCAATTTTTTTTTTATGGGAAAAGTGGAAAAATAAGAGTGAATATTTATTTCATGAGTGCTATGTATTAAGTTTATAAAATTGTGCATAAAGTATATAAAGTGCATTAATTATCATATTCCAATTTCTTTCACTTTTCAGTGAGTAGCAGAAGAGTGACTATCTTTTCCATTCAGACATAACACAGGCTATGCTTTCAGGGAATTTGTATAAAATTTTCAGAAATAACCCAAAAGGTTTACCATTAATTCTGTGAAATATTCATGGCTTCCACTAGTTATACATAAATGTGTGTATATATATAAATTAGAAATGATACATTTCTAAATCTCTCAGAGAGACTTAAGCAGTAGTGATACTATAAAGTAATTGTATGCTGTCAACTTAATGTGACAGTCCCAATAAGAGAATCATACTACTGCTATTTAGCCCTAGGAAGCTGCACCGCTTCCTGTTGGCCTTAACACATTTCCTGTGTCCTTATGTTTACGAGGGGAAGACAAGCACCTTCACCCAGCCAAGCCTGCATCGAGGGACATGTTTCTGAGTTTTTGCTCGTCATCAGCCTGGAGTAGCATGACTTGCTGGCTGAAGATGCCTGTCAAGCTCTCGTAAACATATTCTAGTGAAACACATTCACTGATTACAAAAATTAGAAATGATACGATAAAGTAGTTGTATGCTGTCAACTTAACGTGACAGTCTCAATAAGGAAATCATACTACTGCTATTTAGCCCTAGGAAGTTGCACCGCTATATATATATATATATATATATATATATATACATATTTTTTCTATGTGTATATATATATATATGTGTGTGTGTGTGTGTGTGTGTATATGTGTGTGTAACCTATATAGTAGATATAAACATGATTAATTTAGTTGCTTCTCTGCAGATACAAAAACTGATAAGCAATCATAATCAATTTTAAAAATCTCATTGGATTCTCATCAAAGGCATCTACATCAATGCTAAGCAGCCAATAAATAGCTACAGAGAACTGGAACTATTAATTTGCATACCATACCATAAGTGTTAGCACCTTATTTAATATCAGAGGAGATCTCAGTCTACACAGTATCAAGGTATGATACAATAATATATGTAAACCTATAAGGTAGATATGTAAACAGGGCTAATTTAGTTATTTCTCCATAAACTGGAAAAAGGATTAACAACTTTCATCAATTTTCAAATATTATTGGATTCTTGGCAGAGGCATCTATATCAGTGTGACCAATCCTACAGAAACAACCAGAAATCTGTTTATATATTCTACAATTACAATACCTATAGAAAACTGGAGTTACTAATTTGTATAACGTATAAGTGTTTAACATTTTACTTAATATCAGGAGTCTGTCAATAGAGATCTCAGTCCACACAGTATCAAGGTATATTCTTTTATTCTTTATTCTTTTATTTGTTTCAGTCATTTGACTGCAGCCATGCTGGAGCACTGCCTTTAGTTGAACAAATCGACCCCAGTACTTATTCTTTGTAAGCCTAGGACTGATTTGATCAGTCTCTTTTGCCAAAACACTAAGTTACAGGGACGCGAACATACCGACATCAGTTGTCAAGTGATGGTGGGGGGACAAACGCAGACACACACACACACAGACACACACACACACAGACACACACACACACATATATATACGACAGGCTTCTTTCAATTTTCATCTACCAAATCCACTCACAAGGCTTTGGTTGGCCTGAGGCTATAGTTGAAGACACTTGCCCAAGGTGCCATGCAGTGGGATTGAACTTGGAACCATGTGTTTGGTAAGCAAGCTACTTACCACACAGCCACTCATATATATATATATATATATATATATATATATATATATATATATATATATATATATATATATATATATATATATATATATATATATATATATATATATATATATATATATATATATATATATATATATATATATATATATATATATATATATATATATATATATATATATATATATATATATATATATATATACACATATATATATATATATATACATATATATATATATATATATATATATATATATATATATATATTCAAATATGAATTAGAAGCAGCCTGAGGTTTATAAACAAAATCGAACACATATACACAAGGTATGTGGGTTGTTACTTTGTGGGTCAGCTGCATTTTAGGCATAAGAGAATATATTCTCAATGCACCTGGTATTAAAAACATCTAAAAGTAGGTCATAGGCAAGAGAGGCAACTCACATCAGGTCCCCTCTTGGAGCAACAACAAGGAAACAGCGATGTCTGTCACTCCAAAAAGGGACTTGATGTGAGTTGTTTCACTTGTGTATGACTTACTTTCAGGTGTTTTTAGCACCGGGTGCATGAAGGACATATTCTCTTATGTCTAAATGCAGCCAACCCATGAGCTAACTATACACATACCTCATGTATGCATGTTTGATTCTACTCATATACTTCAAGCTACTTCTAATTCATGTTTGAATTTTTTATTCTATGGCATGAAACTTTGGAACATACCAGCAGATGGTTTTTTAAACCATTAAGCATATAGTCAAAGTCAACAATATAGCATGCAGTGGGGCCCTGTTCAGTATGCAGTATTGAAAAGTCACAACAATGATGAAACATCAATGTCTGTCACTCCGGAAAGGGACCTGATGTGAGTTGTCTAGCTTGCCTATGACTTACTTTCAGGTGCTTTAACACCAGGCACATTGAGAATATGTTCTCTTATACCTAAAATGCAGTTGACACGTCTTGTGTATGTGCATTCGATTTTGTTTATATATATATATACATGTACACATACACACATACACACATGCACACATACACACACGCACACACACATGCACACACATATTATGTATACTTACACTTGCACATGCACACACAAAATACACACACATGATTGTCAGATGTGGCTAAATGGTCAGGAATTTTATTTTCCAATCACAATACTTTGGGTGTGATCCCATTTCATAGCACATTAGGAAAGATTCCACTACCATAATTTTGGACCAACCCAAGCCATGTGAGGGAAATTGGGTAGTCAAACACTGTGCAGAGACATATTGGTCAAACTATATCTGGAATATAGTACAGAAAGTCAACTCTGTTACACCAATTCTGCCTGATGATTTCTTTAAGAGTACAAATGTTTATGGAATATTGAACCAGTCAGTGAAGAGGCAGCTGTAACACAGATCAAACAAGCAAAATAATGCTGACCATTAAACAAGATCCATTCACTTTACTTTTTATATGTGATAGCTATTGCTATGTAACTGAATGGTGAAGGAAACTTTTTCCAAGTTTTATGAGTGTTGTTTTCTCCATTCCTCCCAATGGCCATCAATACTAGAACAGTGAACAGTAATTTCACTCTGCCTGTAGCTGCTGTTTTGTTTTTGTGTTTTTGTTTGTTTGTGTGTGTATGTGTGTGTGTATCTATTATTGAACAATATGACATAACTTATAAGACTTCATCTTATCTAACTACAATAAATGCATCAAAATTGATATAATTCAAATCTCTATATTGTTCAGTAAGCCCATTGATAGACATCCTCAATAAATCTGTCAATAATTCTTCTCAATAAAGAAAAAGAACTGAGAAGTTGAATTTGACTGATTCCTCACAAGTGCTGAATCCTGCAACACTAAATACTGATTGAATTGCATCTCTCAATACTCTCTTCTAGAATCTTGTTAACACTTAAGAAACTATTGGAGATCAAAACCAATACATCGCATTCCACCAATTTTACCAAGCAAATCCATTTTATAGAAGATTGTTTAAATAAGAGTAATTTGTAATCAATATAGCAAGGACTTGTAGACATTTCATTACATTCCTGTAAATGCAAAGTTGTGAATGTAATATTGTTGTTGTGTAATCTATTCTTCTAACTAAATCATTAATTATCATTCCAGTTAGTGCAGTTGAATGTTTCTGTTAGTTTTGAGAAGACTTTAGTATGTTTATTATATCTTCTAGACTTTTTAAAGCTTCTCACAAAGGGAATTCTGCAGTCTAATGAGATAGTGTGGGTGGAATATAATGTAGCTAGTAATAGATATGTATGAGGCATTATCTCTTCTATTTGTTCCTTCAACCTACTCAAAATAGCAGCCAAATTTCCCTTAAATTAACACCACACCACCTTAAAAGAGTAAGGTTTACATTAGCTAAAGTAAATCTAGATACCCACAAACAAAATTCTATGATCATAAAGCTGCTTTACTAGGGTTGACCTAGGGCTAAACAGTAACATCACCCTATATTGAACATCAACTATGTCAACTTCAGCAGTCCAGAATAATCTGAAAAGATCATAACTACATTTTTTTTCTTAACCTACAGCTGAATATTCAAAAACCAAATATTTATTTTATATTATCTTCATACTTTTCAGCAGACTCCATTTTTAAACTCAATCAAGTGTATGACACACTCTGTGTGTGTGTGTGTGTGTGTGTGTGTCTCTCTCTCTCTCTCTCTCTCTCTCTCTCTATCTATCTATCTATCTATCTATATATATATATAGGTAAATTGAAAATTAGAGGTAATACTTGACAATTGTAAGCACCTGTGTATTCCAGCTAGTGGTTGCGGTGAAAGAATAAATTGTTGGGGTTTTTTTTTTGTTTTGGATTTACAATTTATATCTGTATATATATATATATATATATATATATATATATATATATATATATATATATATATATATATATACAGGGAAGCGGGTTTGAAAATGCAGAGATCTTTTAAAGATGTTTATTGACTTGACTTGTTTCACTTTAAAAAAAAAAGATTATCAAAAGTAAAATGTAAAGCTTTGTATAAGCTTTGTTGTGTTAAAAAATGATTATCATAATCGTATTAAAATAGTTATACAGTCTTTGATAATGATAGGAAAATGTTAAAAAATAGAATTTTTGACAATGTTTAAACAGTTTACATGAAAGTGTTCAAAATGGGCATTAAAATAAATTTATAATTATTTTAAGTTCATCAAGAATCATGCTTGTATAGAAGCATATATACAGAAGGAATCATATTTAAGTATTTATATGACTGTATAACATATTTTTTAACCTGAAACCAATGGTAACCTTAATTTACAAATAAAAAATCTTTATCCACCTATGTGGTGTTCTGAAGTTATTCTCATTGTTCGACATTTACATGTATATAAAGAGTGCAGCAGAAGTAACGCCCTTTTGTATTTGAGTTTTCTAGTTTTTAATTGAGTTTCTTTTTTATTTCCTAAAACTTCTGTGATTTTTTTCTTTAGTTTATTATTCATTTCTTTAAGTAATAAATTTGTGTTCAATAAAAAAATTACTTAATAAACACTTATATACTATAAAGGTTATTAAATGCAAAAAGGGTGTTACTTCTGCCGCACCAAAGTCCAAGAATGGAATTTGGGATATTTATTCTTTAGTTACATGCGTTCCAATAAAACATGGTAGACATATTTTTTTACAAGAAATTAGTTATGAATAAAAATATAAATTGTTTGTAATATTTCAACATATTACTTTGGGCCAATGTACATCACACACATCTCAGATAAATAACAATAAATTACTATCTATCTTGTCTGCTGAGATGCACATTGGTCAAATGTAATATGTTGAAATATTACAAACAATTTATATTTTCATTTATTTTTATATTCATGAAAATAAAAATCACATCTACCACGTATTGTTAAAATGGATGTAACTAAAGAATAAGCATAATACCATAAATTTTTTTCTTGTACTCATTTATTATCCCTGGAATTTCAGTCTGTGTGAATGGTTTCCTGTAAGGAAAATTGTCCACTTCTATACACCATATAGATATGTGTATATATATATATATATATATATATATATATATATATATATATATATATATATATATATATATATATATATATATACATATACATACATATATATATATATATATATATATATATATATATATATATATATTATATATATATATATATATATATACACACACATACATATACATATATATACATGAATATATATATATGTATATATATATGTATATATATATGTGTGTATATATAAATATATGTATATATATGTATCATCATCATCATCGTTTAACGTCCGCTTTCCATGCTAGCATGGGTTGGACGATTTGACTGAGGACTGGTGCAACCGGATGGCTACACCAGGCTCCAATCTAATTTGGCAGAGTTTCTACAGCTGGATGCCCTTCCTAATGCCAACCACTCAGAGAGTGTAGTGGGTGCTTTTACGTGTCACCCGCACGAAAACGGCCACGCTCGAAATGGTGTCTTTTATGTGCCACCTGCACAAGAGCCAGTCCAGGGGCACTGGCAACAATCTCGCTCGAAAACCTTACAAGGCCAGTCAGGCGGTACTGGCAACGGTCACGCTCAGGATGGTACATCTTATGTGCCACCCACACAAGAGCCAGTCCATGGGCACTGGCAACGATCTCACTTGGCTTGCCGGGTCTTCTCACGCACAGCACATTTCCAAAGGTCTCGGTCAGTAGTCATCGCCTCGGTGAGGCCCAATGTTTAAAGGTCTTGCCTCACCACCTCAGCCCAGGTCTTCCTGGGCCTACTTCTTCCACGGGTTCCCTCAACTGTTAGGGAGTGGCACTTTTTCACGCAGCTATCCTCATTCATTCTCACCACATGTCCAAACCAGCTCAATCGTCTCTCTTGCACACCACTACTGACGCTTCTTATGTTCAGCTTTTCTCTCAAGATACTTACACTCTGACGGGTATGCACATTTACATTACACATCCAGCGGAGCATACTGGCTTCATTCCTTGCGAGCTTACGCATGTCCTCAGCAGTCACAGCCCATGTTTCACTGCCATGTAGCATGGCTGTTCGTACACATGCGTCATACAGTCTGCCTTTTACCCTGAGTGAGAGTCCCTTTGTCGCCAGCAGAGGTAAGAGGTCTCTAAACTTGGCCCAGGCTATTATTCTAGCAGTTACACTTTCAGCGCACCCACCCCCACTACTAACTTGGTCACCCAGATAGTGGAAGCTATCGACTACCTCTAGTTTTTCTCCCTGGAATGAGATAGAAGTTGTTTCCTGTTTGTTTACAGTGTTTATTGCACCTGAACATCTGCCACATACAAAAACTAATTTTGTAGTTAATCTGCCTTTGATATTGCTGCACCTCTTATGTGTCCATAGCTTGCACCGGGTACATCTTATAGAGTTACTACCTACTCCTTTACTGCATACTGAGCAGGGCCATCTACCTGAAGGGGTTTGTGTTTTATCTACCTTCCTACTTATTAGGATTTTGGTTTTTGCTAGGTTGACTCTAAGGCCCTTCGATTCTAGTCCTTGCTTCCACACCTTAAACTTCTCCTCTAGTTCTGATAGTGACTCCGCAATTAGTGCAAGGTCATCAGCATAGAGGAGCTCCCAGGGGCAACCTGTCTTGAATTCCTCTGTGATCGCCTGGAGGACTATGATAAATAGGAGGGGGCTGAGGACAGAACCTTGGTGGACCCCTACCTCTACCCGGAATTCATTACTGTACTCATTTCCAACCTTCACCTTACTGACAGCATCTCTGTACATGGCTCGCACAGCTCTCACTAACCATTCTTCTATCCCAAGTTTCCTCATTGACCACCAGATAAGGGATCGGGGGACCCTGTCAAAGGCTTTCTCCATGTCAACGAAGGCCAGGTACAGAGGTTTATCCTTGGCTAGATATTTCTCCTGCAGCTGTCTCACTAGAAATATGGCATCAGTGGTGCTTTTACCTGGCACGAACCCAAACTGCATCTCATCTAAATTGATTTGCTCCCGAATTAGTTGGGCTATGACCCTCTCTGTAACTTTCATAACCTGATCTAACAGCTTGATGCCTCTGTAATTATTAGTGTCTAAAGCGTCACCGTTACCTATATATATATATATATATATATATATATATATATATATATATATATATATATATATATATGTTTATATATGTGTATATATATATATATATATATATATATATATATATATATATATATATATATATATATATGTATGTATGTATATATATGAATATACATATATATATATGCATATATATATCTATCTATATATATACGTGTGTGTGTATATATATATATATATATATATATATGTGTGTGTGTGTGTGTGTGTGTGTGTGTGTGTGTGTGTGTGTGTGTTTGTGTGTGTGCCATAAGTATTCCTTTTGATTTACTTCCATGATAGAAACATCTGCTCCTATATACAAACAGAACAAATTATGAAGGCAGGCAAGTCATTACGGCACCTCTAGAACTCCATTATAATTGAGGGCCCAAACCATATGAATATAATTTTCTATAAATTCAATATTGGCCAATAAAAAGGATTATTATTTTTAGTAGCATATTCTGTTAATCTTCCATTATGACATCTTATCTGAGAAAAATAAACTTAGTCCTAATGCTGACAAAAGAAAATACTGACAAAAGAAAATACTGACAAAAGAAAATACATGTGAGGCATAATGAAAGATTAACTGACTATGCTGTTAAATTTCATTTTGAGGCATAAAACTTATTCTATTTGTGTGTACAAGCTCTACCCTTATTTTCCATGTAGCTCTTTCTCTCCTGTTTTATCATAGCCAACACACATTTCTATTTCATGAATATGTTTATAGCTCCATATAAACATATGTAAATAGAAAACATTAACAAGCATTTCTCTATAAACACTACTATTTATAACTTTCACTTATGTACAATTTACTGAAGAGAAGATGAAGTTCTATTCTTAATTTGCTTTTTATTTATGTAATTGCTTGAAATATTGATTATCAATAGCTTATGACAGCATATATTTCAAACTGTGCTAAAATTAATTTGGGACAGTTCAACTCAAGCTAAAAGTTAATTAAAGTATAAGGAGAAAAATAAAACAAGATATTAGTTATATATTTTAGGATATATTTCTAGATTTTCTACAATTTATTAAAGAAACATTACTTACTGTATTTGACAGTTTATAAGGAGCACAATCTTGTAAAATGTGCTTCAATTTGGGTAGACCATTTCTTAAACCAACCCAAATCCTGACCTTGTGCTTATAAGATGATTTTTAGGGATTTTTATTTGTTACTTTTTTTCTTTTATTTCTTTGAGGGAAAAAATGCACCTTATATGTAATTAAATACGCATTTTAAAGTCAACATGAGTAATGTTCTAGAATTTTATAAAGTTGATTCATAAAATATATTTTTAATGAGATATAATTTTACATGTCAGATAAAATTAGACACTCTGTTTCACACAGCAAATTACTCTCTATATAATAATGATTCTAACTGAAAGAGTAAAAAAATTAAAAAAAACATTTGCAGATCTTTGAGTTTATGTAAGGCAGATGTACAACTTAGGAAAATTATTGACAAGATAAACTACTTCAGGCATAAATAAGAATATACAGAGTATATACAACAGGCAGGCAGACAGGTAGATAAATAAATAGATTCAAAAGGGCAGAAAATGTGTGAAGGTTATAAATACATGATAGAAACATAAACAACTACTGTCTTTGTAAACAGAAGGCATTAAATCATTGCCAAGTAGAGAGAAAATATCATTTCACAAGCTCAATGAAAGATCACACATCTAAAGATTCCCATAAAAAAAAACCCTCAAAAGATACATACATGCTTATATATATATATATATATATATATATATATATATATATATATATATATATATATATATATATATATATATGTATATATATATATATATATACATATATAGGACGGGCTTCTTTCAGTTTCCATCTATCAAATCTACTCACAAGGCTTTGGTTGGTCCGAGGCTATAGTAGACACTTGCCCAAGGTGCCACACAGTGGAACTGAACTCAGAACCATGTGGTTGGTAAGCAAGCTAATTACTAAACAGCCACTCCTGCGCCTATATATATTATTTAAAACAGTTTAATTTGGCTCCATGCTACTTCAAGATTTGCAGGCCTCTAACAGGAGCCCAACTACTTCATGCTTCTGGAATGCCAAATGTGTATGTGTTTGTGTGTGCGTGTATGTATATGTGCATGTGTGTGTGTGAAGGTGTGTGGCCTAGTGGTTAGGGTGTTGTACTCACAATTGAAGGCTTGTGATTTTGATTCCTAGACTGGGTATTACATTGTGTTCTTCAGCAAAACATTTAATTTAATGTTGCCCTAGTCTACTCAGTTGTAAATGGGTAACTCTGTGAGTGCAGGTATTCCGTGCAAGGCGAATGTTAACCTGTATGCCTAGCTAGTGGGATGACATCATTCAAAAGCTACAACATTGAGAGGATACACATTGTGACCAGCAGTGTAAAGCAACCTCAGATAGTCTAGTTGACATATGGAAAGCGGACGTTAAACGACGATGATGATGATGATGTAAAGATCATTTGCAAACATAATGAGAGTCATACAGTAACAGTACTTTAAAGTAAAGATTATAATCTTTACTTATTTCCTTTCCTTGGCACAGGATAACTGCCTGGCTCATTGAGAGATTTAGAAATAATAAAGT
>NC_142945.1:28853132-28885632 GCF_046866305.1 Octopus bimaculoides | reverse complement strand
AATAGTTGAAGCAGTAAAAGTAAAAGTTGGAGTGGCTTGTAAACTGTAATAGCTGCAAAATGGCTTGTTGCTGTAAGTTGTGCATTCATTGATATTTTCAATGTTTATAAAATGTTTTAAAGTTAGTTTATTCTATATTAGGAGATGAAAGATGTGTAACTGCATAAGTTGAATTATGCTGGAGTATTGTGGATGATAATTAGTCTGCATGGTTAATCTTAACACAGTAGTCTCCTCCTCAAAAATATTCATAAGTAATTGAATAACAAGCTGAAAATTTCAGGAATGAAGTATGGATATTTTGAGAAATAAATAAAACTGCACTACTTTTACTTGACTACCTTTCCCCCAGCACACGTGTGTGTGTGTGAGTGTGTGTGTGTGTGTGTGTGTGTGTGTGTGTGTGTGTGTGTGTGTGTGTGTGTGTGTGCATACACTTGTTAAACATTAGCACTTAAAAAGAAATGTATTGAGTACGATTAGCCTGTCATGTAACCACATATTAGCAAAGAAAATAGCTTTAATTTGTTGCTGTTGTTGTACACACACACAAAAGCACGCACACGCGCACACATACATGCACACACATGCACACACACACACACACACACACACACACACACACACACACAGAGTATTTACATACACATATTTATGTGGAACAAGCTAGATCAATCCCCTTCATCCAGTTGTGCTTGTTTGGATTTGTATGACTGATCCTCCAGCCATTTCTACCTTCCATGGCATGTGACAGTCCTTCTTAGGAGCATCCTATGTCACCTATTAACTGATTTATGTGTGTAGTCATAGGGCAACCAGTGCAGTTTCAATCATTTTTATGTCTCCGGTGCAATGTGCCACCAACAGGACAGTTTTGTACATATATGTAACTATCTAAGCATAGAAACAATAAGTGAAATTTTGAACATCATGCTATTATGATTATAAACTCTTGGGCATAAAGAAAATTAGATCCATAGATACTTTTAAATCATGTGGAACTGCAGCTTCTACATCAAATGAAAATGATTGAGACATTTGAAAAAATATTATGGAGTAAAAATAAACGTTAATCTTTTGTCCCTGCTTTGCAGCACTCAACAGCAAACCCATTCAGGTCATGTTGGAAATCATCTTCTGATTAGTCAAGCAGCATGACGTTATCTGCAAATATCAGCTAACTGTTTCTACACCCACCAATTGTAACACCTTTTCTGCACTGGCTGCACATGAAAAGATGAGGTGATAATACATACCTCTGCCTAAGTCCAACACCCAGTTACAAGGTTTCCACATAGCACCACTTATTTGAACATTAACATCTGGGCATTCATATAGGGGAGTATATGGCAACCAGAAGTTGCCCATCAATCTTAAACTCCTGCAAAAACCTGCTATAGCATGTCTTTCCCAGGTCAAGCTGCTACTTCTCTATACTGAGAGGTCACAGCTCTGGTATTATGAACATGAAACTAGAATGTCACAGGAAGAAATTTCAAGATTGGAATCTTCAAGCCAAGCCAACCAAGTATGAGAAGGTCAGATAATATCCATGGCTGCAGTTACTCACATTTGGGAATCCAACTAGAAATTTAACTGACAGTTGCTTTTGACAGAAGGGGCTTAAGGACTCTATCCCTACAACCCTTGCAAGAATAGCTGGTAGAGAAGATAGATAGATGGGTGTTAATTTTATTTCAATTAGAATTGAATTTTTTTAATATTTACACCTATTTATGTGTTTTTGGCACTGGAGTTATATTTTTGGTACTTTTCACTTTTATTTAAGTAGTTTTTTTAGTGCCTTTTAGGTATCAAAATTGTGTTTTTTAAAACTTTGAATTGGTATTCCTGCTTACAAATATATATATATATATATATATATATACACACGCGCATGTGTGCATATGTGTGTGGGGGAGTGAATTTATTAAAATCGTCATTAACACATGTAAGCCATCCTTACAATATATCAATTTTGTGCCATTACTTGCTTTGAATTTCTTCTTAACTCTTAGCTTCCATCTTTTCCCTCACATGCCTCTGCTATATCTATGATGAAGCATTTCCTGCATCATTTTGTCATTTGCAAATCACTTCCTACTCAGTTGGACCTTGTTCATCTAATTAGAAATTCATAACATCCCACCTCCACTGTAAGTAACCTACACAGCCATCTTTGTGCTTTAACTAACTCTTCAAGTCATAATTATTTCAGACAATTCTTTTTATGTGTCTGTTCTTTATTATTTCCTAAGACCCCCCCCCCACACCATCACCACCACCAACTCAATAAGGAGAACATTTTTGCCAATGAGACTATGCCATAAAGTCAGACATTACTTATTGCCTTTATGACTCTGAAACACAAATGCTTCCTCCAGATAACCTGTATCATTCAATCATTAGCAACATTCAGAAATTTGAGCCTTTCTCTTTGCTTGTACTTCTACATTACTTTTCTTCATCCATTTTGTAGAAAACAATATGCTGCAATTTGGTGTTGATTGTCATTGCATTGATAATGATACATTACTGTTTTAGCACATCAGTAAGGACATTCAAGACTTGGTCATACCACTAGACATAGTCTGCAGGAGATGATATGCATGCTGCCAGAACATGCTTCATAAATAGAGAATTCACAACCTATACACTGAAGATAATCAACAAAGTCACTCCAGGCCTACCATGAAATACTGACTGGAGGGAAAAGCATATTGTACACCATTTTCATGAGAAATCATCTTATAGAAAAAACAAAGATAATAAGTATTAAATTTGGGGATTGAGCACTATATCACAAACAGAACTATTGTTGATGTGTGGTGTTGAGTATATCTTCAGTACATTCTATAAGGACAACATACTGCAAACATTTGGGTTACTAGGAACACGATATGTTTCATGTGCTTCTTGTAAATATTAAAGACATGCCACTGTTACAAAAATGTTGTGATTGCTGAGTTGATGATACTTTGAAAGGTATTATAATATAGTCACATGAAATTATTTCCATAAAATATGGAACAGGTATGAGTGTGACTGTGTACAGTATTTTCAGTGGCAGTAGGATATAGCGGGTTTCCACTTAGAGGAACAATACCTCACTGGTAGTGGAGTTACAAGAGGATAACAGCACAGTGATTTGCAAACAGCAACAAAAGTATCATGGATACAACAGAGACATGTGAGAAAGGAGATTGAAACCAAGAGTTAAGAATAATAACATAAATGTAGGAATATTAAAATAAAACATAAACAGAGCAAACACTAATAGCTAGATCAATCAATCTATTGTACTGCAGAAAGAATATCAGCCTGAAACTATCACTTACCAGCTATCTGAATATAAGCTGAAACCACCAATGATAAAAGGAATTGCTACAGTCATATAAACTCAAACACACATACATGTCAATGCTTGACTATGTGTGTGGAAGTATTTGTAAATGTGTGCTTTAAATATTACAATAATATCTAAAATCAAAAAACATCTTGTGAAGTCTAAAAAGATATTACACTAGGTATTATATGCAAGTCCATTTTCCTTTGAAACTGATATCCTTAGCATCCATTTTGATTGGCAGATTTCAAGAAGCACAAGCAAAAAGCTTTGTCTTTTCATGCATTTTTTTTAGATAGCACTCAGAATTAATATCAAACTTTACCTTAGCATTTTTCTACCTCTCTCATTTATGATGATAAAAATCCAAATGTTATCAACATAAGAATTTCATTTCTTCTCTAAGCTTTATTCACAAAACTCTTCATTTACCCATGTCCATGCTACTGACTGAAGCCTATTTTTTAACTAAGAAACAGAAAAGGATTTATCAACTTTCTAAAATTAAGACACAAAGCACATTCATTTATAAAATATCAGTATATTTCTGACTTACAGCTCTTGTAATATTATCATTAGAAAATACATAAAATAAATTTTAATTGTTAGTAAAGAGTAAGATTTTGATAGAAATGTACAAATCATGCAGGTTGATACATACATGGACACACATACATAAACACACACACACATACATAAACACACACACACATACATAAACACACACACACATACATAAACACACACATACATGCTGTTACAATAAAAATCCTGCCCCTTCCTTTATGTTAGGACAAATGTAGGTAGAAGATTCTTACACTTAGTAGATATTTACCTTCTTAGAACCCAGAGATGCAATAAAATCTTTAACAGACACACAATTAAAATTACCTTTCCTTGTCCTCCTAATGTTAAGACATATATCAATAAGCAACCACTGACTCAAGCCTGCCCTGGATGCACATGTAGAGACAAATCTAAATGTCCTCTAGGGCAGAAATACAGTATATTCTCAATTGTTTATAAAGCACAGGATCAATAAACTATGACAACAACTGAATGATGAAAATCAAGCATTATATTGGAGATGTAAAAGGAAAAGTTAAATCCAAATATAACAAACATCTTTCAACTTTCAGGCATCATGATAAGAGACATTCAAGTACTCTTCCAGTTTTAACCAGGAAACTGAAATCTGAAGGGACAAACTATGACATCAAGTGGAAAATCCTTTCCAAAGCCAAATCCTGTATTAATGGGTCAAAAACATGTTCAATATGTTCTCTTGAGAAACTATATCTCTTAAAGAACTTAACTGCCTCCAACAACTATGTATTCCAGGAATGAAAGTTTTTCTTTATGCCCACATTTAAAGAAAATATCATGGCAGAATTGTTTAAAATTAGGCCACCGGACACATCATAAACCACTAACATCTTGTTTAGC
This sequence comes from Octopus bimaculoides, assembly GCF_046866305.1. Lineage (NCBI taxonomy): Eukaryota > Metazoa > Mollusca > Cephalopoda > Octopoda > Octopodidae > Octopus > Octopus bimaculoides. The sequence continues at coordinate 28,880,840 of NC_142945.1, read as the reverse complement.
CATTTCGACATTTTGACATTTGTTCTTGTAATGTTGTTAATTCTCCCCTGTTTTTCTTTCTATCTTTTTCCTTATGAGTGTTTCTTGTTCAAATGTCATCTGCTTAAAAAGCAACAAACTTGAAAAATAGCAAAATAAATTAATGTTTTGGCTAGGAAATCCTAGGCAGCTGTCTTTCACAAGACTTGTATTTTTCATTATCTTTATAACATTATCTTTACTCTCTTAACTGACTGAATGCTATTCTACTAGTTTAAACCTTACCACATAATTATATACATCTCTTTCTCTCTCTCTCTCTCTCTCTCTCTCTCTCTCTTTCTCTCTCTCTCTCTCTCTCTCTCTCTCTCTCTCTCTCTCTCTTTCTTTCTCTCTCTCTCTCTCTCTCTCTCTCTCTCTCTGAAACAATTAAATGAACAAAGCAGGTAAAATAACTCACAGTTTCACATAAATTTCAATGGGCTTACAGCCATCAGATGTGCCTTCTCACATCTGGAATGGTCTCTGCAAAAGCAGACGGATCTGAGATACTTCTACTTACTTCTTTAACACAGCTAAAGGAGTAAGTAGATATCACATCTCTCCTCTAGTAAGGAGATATTTAATAGAGGAGTCTCTATTACAACAACATCCTAGCTACAAACAGTTTCAACAAGATGATTACTTACACACATAGCCTCCAAAGGCAAAAGTATTGTAAAGTCATCTGATTTACAACCTCTTTCTATTTCAAGCTTAAGTCCAGCATAGGTAAAGCTTCCCTTTAACTTGTTTGCAAACATTTTACCCCACTCTTAGGTACACATTTTAGGTTTCCTTCAATTACATGAAACAACATGAAGCAGCTCTTTTCACACAAGACCATCTAAGGTTACTCCTGTAGAGATAATAGCATATGCCCACTCAATAATCACAGTAACCCTGATGTTCCTGTGTATGTACTAGAAGTCAGGTTCACAGAGCCAAATAAAGAATCTAATCTGAAATGCAATGATGGAAGATCCACTCAAGAAATGTCTGCACAATCACAGCACCTCATTCAGTACCTATGAGAAGTGGAATGTCACAACACTGATCATATACATATAGCTTTTGAAGGTAAAATGTAAATTACAACATTACATACGCTCACATGCATGCGCACTCACTCACACATACACACACACACGTGTGCACGCATGCACACATGCACGCACACACACGCGCGCGCACACACACACACACACACACACACATTAAAGTTATTTGTCACTGGCTGTTGATGAGTGTGTAGAATAAAACATGATCTGGCACAAAAAAGACAATGAATGACAATAGTTATATTATGGAAGTAATGTTTCTGCAAGTAGTATTTTGCTAAATTCTGCTTCCTTAAAGGTTGAAGATTGAATGAAAAAGTACATGATAAATAAATCACTGAACAAATCTTTATTTTAACAAGAATTCACTTCTTGAGGCCAATTCATTTGTTATATATAAGTTTTGAAACGAAATATAACCACATATGAGGATTAAAATATAAATAGAGGTTTTGATCAAGTTCTTTGTGATGCTTATTTGTATGGTACTAACATTTCTGTAAAATGGTAAAAGATTAAATATTTCAAAATGTTTTTAATAAACATTTCTTACAACCTGTAATAATAACTAATTATCAATTCTTTGATTTTTCTTATCATAGATTCTTTAGACTAATCACTACTTGAAGCCTTCAGTCTCTTGCATACAATAAATCTACTGCAAAATATTTAGTTTTCAGGTATTTAAAAAAATATTTGCTTATATTTAAGATTTTGAAGGAAAGTCATTAATTTGAAAATATTCTTTCAAATTAGTTTTATAAATGGAACAGTTTTTCTTTTCCTGTTGATAACAAAATCTATAAATGTTAGCTAATTTGTAATGCACCCTTTTGGAGAGTGTTTTTTCCTTTATCTATTTCCAATAGTTGTATTTGAATATTTGTAAAACCAATTACAAAATAACTATCAGTTTAAATTTTCAAGTTGATGTTTTATGTTTCAATCTTAATTCTGTTTCTATAGTTTTTCCTTAAAGACCCACATTATGTGTATTGTTATATAACAAAATATAGTTGTCACTATTTTAGTGATATTTTCTTAATGATATTTACTTTGTCTCATTTTCTAAATTTGTTCATAATATTTTGTTAAATTTTATTAAATTGATCTTTAAATCTATAGAAGGAAAACAAACTAAATAAGAAAATATGAAAATAAACAATGTGACTATGGTAATCACTGTTGTATTTTGACTTCAGAGAACATTTCTTTTCAGACAATGTGTGTTTACAACACAGTTCATTGAGAAGGACTTTGAGACACTATTGTTTCAACTTGAGTGTGTTTCTTCAGTCAACATGATTAGCATATTCATTCTATAAACTAAGACCATCAATCTTGCTTAGGTTCATTGAAAAGGCATGACAAGGTCAAAACACTGGTGTCTATCTCAAAGTTCCCTCATGTCAATCAGTTGAGTGCATTGTAGATACACATTACCTGAAAGGAGAAGTTGCTCTCCAAAGGTGAAATACAACACTGCTTAGCATATTCATGCATAAATCTGCTGGAATATTTTTAGAATGCATATGGACGTCATCGTTTTGTTTCTTGCTGTTCTCTGAGCACATTATAATTTATTAACATGTCTCTGTGTTTTAGAAAGTCAAACAAGGGGTTTTAACATTAGAATTAATAAGTTATTAGGTGGTAATTTTCATCACAATTTCTCTTGAAAACTGTAAGTAATAACATAGTCCCAGATATTGTTTAATTGTTTATGTTTCTGAGAAATTTGTATTCTTAAAAGAGCAGAACAGATAAACTGTAGTCCGTGAAATATATGATTTAAAGGACAACAGTGAGTTGGTATATTAATTAACTAACCATTGGCAATATTCAATTTCTGAAAACCAGGTGGTTGACTCGATGGGATTAGATAAACTAAATTTCACTACAAAGGAAGACAAAGAAAATTACATGAAGTCTATCTCAAATGAATAATATGCCTCCTTTATTAGTAATTAATATATTTCAGCTAGAATTACTGGAGTCCAAAAAAGAACTTCAAGTGGAAGAGATAAGTTTAGAAGATGCTTCTGCAGAAGCTGACTTCCACAGAGTGCTCATGAATTGTTTTGTGAGATAGAAAACATTGTTGGGGATAGCAGTGGATAATTTAATACAAACCATGTTTATGAGGCTAGGGCGAAACTGGTGCTACATCAGTTACAACAATGAGTGTTCCAGTTGATCTGATGAACAGCACAACCCACTTGTGAAATTAACGTGCAAGTGGTTGAGGTGCACTGACATGCACCCCCTTAACTTAGTTCTCTGGGAGATTCAGTGTGACACAGAATGTGACAAGGCCTGCCCTTTGAATTGCAGATAAACATATTTTTGCCCCAGCTGAGTGGACTGGAGCAATGTGAAATAAAGTATCTTGCTCAAGGACACAACATGCCACTGGGTATTGAACTCATGACCTTACGATCGTGAGCCAAATACCCTAACCAATGAGCCACGTACTTTCACAGCTGAGGTGAATCCAAAATTGGCTGCAAACAAGATTGTTATAGAAAAGTTCAGTAGATAAGGTAGGAAGAATGTAATAAAAGACTAACAATAAAAGTTATGCATAACACAAGCCCCCAGGATTTTTTAACAAGATGAAAAAGATGGGCTTGTGGTGAAGTATGCCAGAGTATGCAGGAAGGTCATACTGGGATATCCAAAACAATATGGATTCACTTATACCGAGAGAGAACCAGAAAAGAAACGTGATGAAATATTCTTACAAAGAACACATACAAGTGGGTACTTCTCCAACTAGAAAATTATAACAATTTATCTTCTGTAGAACCATGAAAATATCTAATAAAGAAAAAAGGGAAGCTAATAGAAATAGCTTCAAAATGTAGACAAATTTCCTTTGGTGGATTAGTTCCAACATAAAATTCACTGAACCGCAAAAGAAATGCAAGATGTGTGACTGTGAAATATGTTTTAATTTCATTATGTCAGAGATAAATTTTGATAAAGTTAATTTTGATAAAGTTAATCTGATAAAGTTAATTTCTTGGATGCACTTTGACCACAGTCTATGGGTCATTGTCATGTGTCCTGGTAATGGGCAGATCCAGCACATTGAGATTGTAGGGTGTGACATGTTCAATACGTGTATGCCCTCCCTGGGTGTTCAGAACGGCCATACACTGTCGGTACATGGAGTGCATAAGGCAGTTCACAAAAGCCAGTGGTACCTGTGCTCACACCCTGAGGAAAGCTGCCTCCAGTTCCACACAAGTTGTCAGCCTTGGAACCACCTAGTTCAGCTGTCTCTGGATTTCATCCCACAGGTATTCAATTGGGTTCAAATCCAGGTTGAGAGCCGGCCACGGCATGGTTCTGATGTTGTGCTGACATAGGAAGTCCATGGTGACCCTGGCCATGTGGGAGGGAGTATTATCCTGCTAAAACACGTGGCTATGGTGACTTATGAAGAAGGGCACAATGTGAGGTCTTAGAATCTGTTCAACGTAGCGTTGCGCTGTGATGCCATTCCCTCTGCTTGCACTAACATTTTGGAACACATGGGGCCCAGTTCTCTGATTCAGGCCTATAGCACCCCAAACCATGATGCTTTGGCCACCCGACACATCTCTGCACCTCTGTAGCGTTCACATGCACCTCTGTAGCGTTCACCCCTCCTACGTCATCCCCTCACTCTGCCATCCGAGGTGGAAAAGCAGTACCAGCTCTCATCAGAGAAGACTATCAACCAATGTCAGTGCTGTGTAGCCCACTGTAGCCCACCTGACAGTAGTGGGTGGTGAGGACAGGCTCTCGAGCAGGATGACGGCAATGCAGGTTGTTGGTGGCCAGTTGACGTCATAGCATGTCATCGCTGATGGGTCACTGTCCAGTGTCAACGGTCTTATGAGCTTTCATGCTAGCCAGTCTGAAGCAATCATGGGGATGTTGCAGGTGGGTGAAGCAGTCCTGCATGGGCGTGGTCACCAGGGGGTTCTGTGGGCACAGTCTGCAGTGCTGTTGGTGTTGTTGTATCGCTGTTGCAGATGATAGATGGTCCTGACATGGACAGTGTAAGCTTTTGAAACAATCAGAGCATGATGTCCTGCTTGCCATCAGCCAATAGCTTGTTCTCTCTGCGCTGCTGACAATTGAGTCATACCTGATGTGTTCAAATTACGAATGCCAGAAATGTAGTTCAAGTTGAAATTTATACCCATAATCCTTGTAAATACTGTGCGATGTAAGGTAACGAGAATGAGTCTCAGGTACACCACACAGTCGATGCAATAAATATAAAAGGAATAATACATATATGTACCAGAGGGAAAAAGGGAGACATAACCTAGTAGAATGTTCAAGAGAAGATTTATTGATATGTTAGTGTGCGTCATGTATACAGAATAATAGACAGGCTATCATGAGAACAAAATGTATGTGTGTATAGGCATGGATGTATACATGTGCATTAAATACATATAAAATAGCAATGAAGCAGAAGACAGTGAAAGAGTCTATAACGAGAAGTTAGAAGAATGTTCAGACACAAGAGTGAGAACACCAGTTTGTAGTCAATTGTACACGGTAGTTGAAATACTGTATCAAGAAGTTGTGGCCGTGATGCTGAGCCAGTTGCGGTGCATGTTGTACATGAAGTTGTGGCTGTAATGCTGCTGCCTGGATTACTTAGTAAAGGAGTTCTCACAGGTTGAATATTCACTGTTGATCCATGGTGTTGATTCATGAACAATGAAGTGTTGGAACCTGGGCGAGTTGCTTGTTGAGTTGAGTACGTACAGAGACGATGTTGATGACATTAAGAAGATGATGGTGGCGATGAAGAAAGAGATTGCTGTTGTGCTGCTGACAAAGTTGGTAAGTCTCAACGTGACTGCTGTTGTGTTGTTGCTGGAACTGGCTGTCTTGTGTGGTCAGTGGCTAGACCTTAAAAGGTCTGAAACCAAAGACCTCGAGACAAGGAGAAGTTGGGTTTTTATAAGGAGTTGTAGGCTTAAAACTGGGTTGAGAACAGGCTGTCTCATGTGGTTTTATTTAGCAGCTCCGATTGGTTATATGCTGCAAATTGGCGCAACAGAGTGAGAGACAAATTGCACCAATACCAACCAATCAAAGTAGTGGACACAACAGGGTTCAAATAGCAACCAAAGGCTAGCAGTTATCTGCTATGTTCAAATGCATGTATATATGATAAAGAGGAAAGAGGAATTTCACTCGAGTGTATGCTACAACCTCCACGAGATGCACTTGCATTTCAGTTTTCATGACAATTGTTTACAACTGCCACCCACAGCATTCAACATGTCTGTGTTTTGGTGTCTCATTTCAGGGAAAGTTGAAAGGTTACCTGCAATTTGAGTCTCAACCATAAACCATTATGTCTTGGAATATTTACACTTACATCCCAAAATAAATTTTCAGAATTTACCATATAAAAATGACATTTGAAAAAATTATGCTTCTTTTGCGATTCAGTGTAATGTATTTTTAAAATAAATGGGGAACCTAATAGAATATAAAAATCTGTAGACAGAGATAATCATAATGTGAAGTCTAAAGGCATAATCTTCATAGTAACTAGGTGCCTTAGAAATCATAGAAAAAAAACAATACAAACACATAACCAAAATTCCAGTCCTTATAAATATATATGGCTTCCAGAAAACAATACTAGTAGGCAATGCACATACATTATACATTGTACTTTAATGAAATCAGAAAGAAGAAAATAACAATGCACATTCCCATGGCACACAGAGTTACATTCATTTGTGCTGTGAAGGTACTTAATGAAATATTAAAACTAGTGTAATAATAATTATTATTATATTAATGAGGAGAAAGGTAGGAAGGAAGGAAGGATGAAAAAAAGAAAGAAAGAATTATACTATAGCAAATTTATAACAATTGTTGATTTGTCAAGTCAACTGTTGAGAGTACTGAGATAAAAATGAAGTGCATAAAATGTTTTGACTGTCAACAAAGTAAAAGTAATCACAAGAGTCTCAAATGAATTTGGAATCTGAATGAAAATTATGGTCAAGGAGAAAACAATTTGACAAAAACCAAGAGAAAGTCATAAAGTGCTGCAGCTGAATGACAAAGCAGATTTAAAGGTATTGGATAGAATCATTAACATAATCATGAGAGAACGTCCTGTTGAACAGACAAGCAAATGATGTAAGTTTATTCATTACAAAAAGAAGCAAAGACAAAGATTATGAATGAAATAGTTAAGGAAAGAAAGGTTAGAGTGAAATGTCACAAAGTAATATAAAAGCTTGAATGGATAAGTTTTGCATAAAAGAGAGAGAGAAACCCAGAAAAAGTACTATTCTATCAAAAAAGAGGCAAAGGATGCAATTTTTAGCATTGGACAAGAAGTGAAATTTGATGGTAGTTTAAAGTAGTAGATGGAAGAAAATCAGGTGTAATTTAAATGTTAGATATAAGACTGCAAGAGAGCCCAAAGGAATTAAAGCTGGAGCAGTATGAAGATAAAACTGTATTAAGTGAATTATTTAATAGCTTAAACTTTAAAGAAATGCTACATCTGTAAAACGACATCATTAATATGCAAGAGGGAAATTTAGTCAGAAAAACTTATGAGAAATTAAAGAGAGATGGGAGTGACATTGAATATGTGCAGGCTATAAGAGAAACAATTCATAATCCATTGTCCAGATGATTATTTTAAAAGCCATAATAATGCATTAGCTTGCACAAAACAATAAAAGTTGATTACAAAATTGTTATGGTATAAAATCAATTGAAGTAACAGAGTCACATTAGACACTAAAGAAAACAGACTTGCAGTTCTTTTAAATAGAATATTAAAAACTACCAGAGGGTAAGATTGAATTTTAGAGAAACATACATATGAATTATTGATGTAATCAGTTGTAGTGATATGTGGAATATGGTCTAATCTACTGCAAGATAAAATTAGAAAGTACAAACAGTTAATCCATGGATTGTATGAAAGAAAAAGAGGATGCAATATGAAATTTGTGATTGCTTGATTCATCATCATCAAACTTGATGACTCCAGTCAGGATAAACCTTGCAACTATTTTCCAGAACTCACAATCCTGCAAGATTTTTCAACACATATTCCAAAACTCTGGCATTGCAAACTGAATACAAGAGCTTGTGATATTTCCTATAAGTTAATTGAGGTTTCCAAAGGACAAATGATAACATTTACATCTTTTTCTCCAAAATAGAGCCCAGTAGATTTATTAGGTTGTTTCACATGAATGTCGTATTTGAAAGGTAACAATAAAATGTTTCAAAAGTGTTAGAGAACTGATTTAGTTAATCAAAGAATGATCCATGTTCATTTATGACGTTTACCCAACGTTTCTCTGTCATATATTCCATCTTTTAAAAAAAAATTCATCTCTTACTGTGATAAACTGTCCAAATGCTTCAATTACCTCTTCTCTATTTAAAAATGTTTTATAGCTTATGAAAGGCTCAAAATGTTTAAATAAGTCATGATCAGTGGGAGAGATATCAGGGGAATAGGGAGGATGTTGCAAAATCTCATAATTCAGGCTTTGCAACTTTTGGACCGTAGCTTGAGGAGTGTGAGGACGTGCATTGTCGTGGAGCAAAATTAGGCCATCTCTATTCACTAGTCTGGGTTGCTTCTTTTTCCAATTCTCATGCATATAATCAATTTCCTGGCAGTATGATGTTGCTGTTACCGTTTTTCCTTATTTGAATCTTGTTCAGTTGATGCGGAACAAACCTATCCGTTTTCTTGACATTTCCAATTTTTCACAGGTGTCCAAAAACAGTTGTGTTAAATGTCTGGAGTTCTGATGAAAGTTTTCGAACCTTTGTTCTTGGATTTTGTTCAACCATAACATTTAATCCATCATGCCGAATAACTGATTTTGGCCTACTCCTTGGTTTATTTTCAAGGCTATCAACTCCTGAATGAGAGCTTTGGAACCATCTCTGAACAGTTTTGAACAGTCAACAAAACCATTACCAAAGGCCCACTGGATATTCTGTAGAGCTTCTGCAGCAGAGTGACCAAGTTTGTATTCATATGAGAAAAACACAGTTTGGTTGTTATCATTTTCGTAAGGTCTGTGGGTACGAATTTTGTATACTAATATTGTTGGGAAAGAAAGAGTCAAGATTAAATGCAAGGTATACATAATTGAGTTTTTAAATGATTGAAATAACAAGTACCGTAAAAGCCCCATGTAATTTGCACACCTGTGTAATTTACGCAGGTGATTTTCAGGATAAAAATTGTTAAAAAAAAGCTTCTATTCGTGTAAAATTCGCACCCAAAAGTTTTCAGAATTGCCAATATTGCCAGGGGGAAAAGGTATTCAGTTTTGTTGTATTTAGCATAATTTCACTAATGTCAAACAAACTTTAAAATTTGTCATTACCGTTTTAGCCGGGAGACCAAATTGATAGTTTGGTAACAGGCTTGCATTAAGAATCGAAAGGAGAAAATAAACAGCTTTGCAAGTTTAATCCAGTGTTTATTGAACAAGAGAGGTGCGAAGTTTAAGAAGAACTTGTATGTACATGTTAATGTATGTTTATGTACTGAAATGCGTGTCTGTTCAAGCTGTATATATGATTGTTACTATGTCGTATGTTCCTTTCACCACTGTCTAATGATGAATAAATACAATGTCTTAGGTACATACATGCAAATATAAACCTACCTATACATATGTGCAAGCACATACAATCATATAAACACTTATACACACACATATATACATATAATCTTACAGTATACACATATATACATTTATCCATCTACACATATATATGTTTCTATTGTCACAGATAATGGTTAAACTCAAATACTTTTTTTTTTTGCATTTTTACATAGACATATACATATATACTCTCTTTTACTTGTTTCAGTCATTTGATTGTGGCCATGCTGGAGCACCGCCTTTAGTCGAGCAAATCAACCCCAGGACTTATTCTTTGTAAGCCTAGTACTTATTCTGTCGGTGTCTTTTGCTGAACCGCTAAGTTGCTGGGACATAAACACACCAGCTTCGGTTGTCAAGCGATGTTGGGGAGACAAACACAGACACACAAACACACACATATACAACGGGCTTCTTTCAGTTTCCGTCTACCAAATCCACTCACGATGCTTTGGTCGGCCCAAGGCTATAGTAGAATACACTTGCCCAAGGTGCCACACAGTGGGACTGAATCCGGAACCATGTGGTTGGTGAGCAAGCTACTTACCACACAGCCACTCTTGTGCTTATATGTGCATGATACTGAAATACATATATGTAATTATATACATATGTGTATTTTAGCGTGTGTGTTTGTGTGTGTGAGTATGTGTGTATGTATGAGTCCATATATGCATATACGTATGGGTATGTGTGCATATATATGTAACGATAATAATTTGTGTAGTTACCAATCGTAAACGGATAAGATTTGTTGTTATAACGGCAAGTTGTAAGATGTGAAAGATGGACAATGCATGAAGTTTTAAGGAAGTATTTATTTACCGTTACATTACAATACCTTGCCTCGGCGGGCAGGTTATGATAAATCCAAAAGCATGAGAAGTAAAGTTTGTGTTTGTGTCCTCTTCATTGTTTGGTAGTAATTACAGAGAGAGATAGAATGATGTTGTAAGAGAATAGAATTAGAGCTAGTGAGAGTTGTAGGGTGTGGGGCATTGTCTCACAGTTGCTGACAGTAAACTTCATTTCTCCCTCTGACCAAGGTTCTAGCTGGTCAGCCAGACTTCGTTGTCACCGAAGTGACTAACTCGTTGAGTCGTCACCGACTGACTTTTGCTTGGAGTGTTCTTGCTTTTATAACTATCCAGAAGAATAGACATATCATTGAGAACAATAAATTTAGTTGGTGGTCTTGATATCTCTATTTTAGCTTTTGGTGAAGTAGAAGAGGTTAGAAAGGGTCAAGTGGTGAAGACATTATTTCAGCCTAGCTAAAGGCATCTGGAAAATGTAAAACCGCTGTCAGAGAAAAACCATTGTTCCACCATGGGAAAAGTTCTGTTGCAGTGTTAATTCAAATTTGGCTATGGTGGATCGAATCCACTTCATGCATGCAAGATCCACTACATATATATATGTATTTGTATATGTCTATGTAAATTACAAAAAAAATGTATTTGAGTTTAACAGTTGTCTGTGAAAATAGAACAATATATGTGTATACTGTACGATTATATGTATATATGTGTGTGTGTACGTATTTATGATTGTGCGTACTTGTAAATATGTATAGGTAGGTTTATATCTGCATGTATGTATCTAAGACATTGTATCTATTCACCGCTAGACAGCGGTGAGAGGGACATATATATACGTACAACCTTCGGCAGAGTAGCAGTCATATATACAACTTGAACAGACATACGTGTCAGTACATATACACACACACAGACACGGCTACACACACACAGACACGGCTACACACTTATATACGTAAATACTCACATACATACATACATGAATACATAAACACATAAATATATCATGAACTAACTGTTACTTTCTCAGATGACAAAGTTTTGTCAGTGAACAGGTCGCGGTTTCAAAACGACGAAAATATTTTGACACAAATTATATTTAACAGTTTTTGTGTGTTCTTAAATGGCTTACAAACATCTTCCACACTGCAATTGTTTTTCTTTCAGCACATGATCTCAGATCAAGTCACTTGCTATGCAAGTGCACCTCTGTAATACCAAAAGGTTTTAGTAAATTTATACAGAAAAAGCAAGCATTATACCGTCAACTTCATTATATCTAAGCCCTTATTTTATTTATTTATTATTTTTTTTGTAAAAACCTATTATCACATTAAATGAGTCAACTTCTGGTACGAATGTTTATGTTTTGTATGTCTTTTTCAATCAAAACAATTTCTAAAAAAATTCTGGAAACGATCTACTTATGTAATTTGCACACCCCCTAAAGTTTATTTTTATTTTTGCGAAAAAAAGTACGTAAATTGCATGGGTTTTTACGGTAATTAAAAATGTATCATTTCATGTGAAATAACCTAATACAATATATTACTCTACACTGTCTCAATGTTTGTGAAATGAAGGGAATGGTCTCATACATTTGTTTTAGTGTTGGATGGGTTTTCCTCAAAAAATTTTATACCCTATGTAGAAGTCATGTGTAACAATCATCAAATTATTTTTGAAGCTTTATAGAATGTGTTCATGTCTCTGAGCCATACAAAAGAACTTCATGAAAGCATGGTCTTCTTCATATACAAACTCCATCCACATTCAGTGACAACACTTTTTTATACAGCTGTCCTCCTCCATACGAACCACAGTACAGTCTTCTTTCTCACACATTACATCCAATTCCTCTTATGCCCAATTTTTCTCCCAACACATTTATACTTTGTTACTCATGCACTTATATTGCACATCCAACAGAGCATGCTAGCTTCCTCCTTTTTCTAGTCTTTTCAAGTCTTCTGCATTCAAGACATATGCAGCATCACAGTTCTAACTCAAGCATCATACAATCTGTTCTTCACTCTAAGGGAAAAGACTTTTGTTACCAGCATCAGTAGTAATAGTCCCTAAACTTTTTCCAACCCATTCTTTCCAACTCATATTCTTTCAGAGCAACCACCTCCTTTACATCTGCTAAGTAGCAAAAGCTATCTGAGTATTTAAGAGAATCTATTTCTAGTGTATCCATCGTATGTGTTTGCTCAGGTGCATCTGTCACATACAAAGCTTTCTTTTTCTGTTAGTCTGCCAGTGATTCCACAACAGCTGTACCCCTCACTTACATTGGGTACATCGTGTGTAGTTTATATCTACTCCTTTTCTACATCTTCTACCTTTAAGTGCATATTTTTGATATACCAAAACAGTTTTAATTTTTAAATTTTGCATATATAAAAATAATTCTTGTTTTTAAATTTGCAATAAATTAAAAAAATTTTAAATGTTGATTTTTTAAAAATTATCTTTATTTTTATTCTATTTTTAATATTCTTTCAATTTCTAATATCTTTTTATTTTTTGATTTTATTTTCAATTTTTGATTTTTGGTTTTTAAATTTTGGAATTTTTCAATACTTATTAGATCTAATTTTTAATTTTCATGTTAACTTTAATTTTTAAGGTTTTTCAAAAAATTTTATATTTAATATTTTAATTTTTTTCCTTCCAAATTTTATAACATTATTCTAACTTTAATATCTCATTGTTTCATTTTTATTCCTAAGAAACCATGCAATCAATTCCTTATTCTTTATATATAAATATTTATTTATTTACTACTTATATATATATATATATATATATATATATATAGGTACAGGGATGGATTAGTCACATGTGTGATTCCAGCAGATGTTGAATATCAGTGTGTATGAACAGAGTAGAAATGAGCTGAGAAAAAACCTGCAAGAGGGAGGAGGGAACTATGGGCATGTGATGTGTATGGAGGATGACTACTCCAAAAGGATGTGCACTTCAAGTTATTACACAACCATTGGAAGAGGGAGACTGTGAAAAATCATGGGCAAAGTGGTAAAGGTTCTTAAGTTGCTGTACCTTGTGGAGAAAATAGTAAAGTACAACACTGATTTACAATACGCAGTGCTGCAGAAGACCAAAGCACCTATAGTGAAATGTGTACTGAAATTATGGTAGTGATAGAGGCTCTGGTATCTCTATATGTGTCAATATGTTGTTGTTGTCATCATTATATAGTGTCTGTATTCCATGCCAACATGAGTTTGATGGTTTGACATGATACAACAGATCAGAGGACCATGTCAAACGCCAATGTCTGCTTTGGCATGGTTTCTATAGATGGATGCCATTTCTAACACCAAACACTTTACAAAAGTGTACTATATGCTTTTTGATGTCCCCAGCACTTGTGGGATCATCAAATAGTGATGGTGAGATGGCAACAAGAAAAGAGAAACTAATAGTACAAAAATGTTGGGGATGAAATGTGTGTGTGTTTACTGTTTATTGTTGGGAAAAAGAGTACTTGATAGCATAGACGAGATTAATAATAAATTTTATTTAGGTCAAGTGAAATACAGTAATACTTCACTTTAAAAGACCTGCTTTACGAGACCCTGGGTTTACAAGTTTTATTTTTCAAGCACAAAGTACAAATTTTGAACGAAGGGCAAAAGTATCTACTACCATAGCAAATGCTTCTGCGTGTTACCGAGAAATTTATAGAGAGCAAAAAAAGCTTCTAAGCAAACAACTCTAAACATGTTTTTTAAAAAGAAATCTACAAGTCCATCTATGAGTGCTTGTGAATCAGCAATCACGTCTACAAGTGTGTGTATGAGTTTATGGTGTGCATGAGTCATGGTGTGCATGAGTCATGGTGTGCATGAGTCATGGTGTGCATGAGTCATGGTGTGCATGAGTCTAGTGCAAGTGAATGCAATTCAGAAAACAATTATAATAATATCTTTTTTATTATAAATGATCTTGACATACCTTTTACTTAACATAAAATATTCTTTACATTCTACTGTTGTTTTAATGCCATTTATTTATGAGTAATATAAATTTTATTTGTAAAATATTTTTCTGAGAACCAATTACAATTTATAACATTGCTACTATGGGAAATTATTGCTCTGCTTTATGAGTTTTAGCTTTATGAGCAGTCTCCAAAACCAAATTAACTTGTATATCAAGGCATCACTGTATATATAAATGCATATATATAGACTGGCCCTTGTGCCGGTGGCACGTAAAACACCCACTACACTCTCGGAGTGGTTGGCGTTAGGAAGGGCATCCAACTGTAGAAACTCTGTCAAATCAGATTGGAGCCTGGTGTCGCCTCCTGGTCCAGCGGTCCTCAGTCAAATCGTCCAACCCATGCTAGCATGGAAAGTAGATGTTTTACGATGATGATGATGATGATATAAATGCATAACTATATATATATATATATATATATATATATATATATATATATATATATTCATATATACGTATAATGTATATGCACATATATATAAGCATGTGTGTATATATATATGTATATATATATGTATATATATATATATGTATATATATATATATATATATATATATATATATATATATATATATATATATATATATATACACACAGACATTTATAGGCATTATATATAATACATATAATACATACATTTATGTGTATGTATGTGTATATATATATATATATATATATATATATATATATATATATATATACACACACACACACACTTATAGAAATACACACACATACACAACTGTACAAACATCCCCATACATCATTATTATGTATGACATTGTCTGTAGAAAATATAAGTAATTTACTGTTTACTTTCCAAGATATAAATATGTGAAATGAAGTGAAAGGAAATGTAATTGTTGTGTAAAAATGACTTCATTTTAGTTATTATTTTTAGTTTTATAATTATTAAATCGCCATCAATCAGCAATGACCTTAGCAGTGTATTTATTAGATAAGTGAATACAAATGATTATACCATAAAAACTGACCTGAAGTTGAGAGTATCATCATGAATATCATTAAAGGGCCAACTCATTTGCTTAACAAACGTCAATACTGTGAGAGAAATACTTGAGCAATAAGTAAGATGAGGTGTTACTTTCTTAACTAAAATATCTGCTGTTTTCTCTGTTGAAAATAAATACTTGTAAAGAAAAGTAGAAAGGATTATCATGTGTTTTCTTTGGACTGAAGCTCATAGCCAGTTATCTATATGTATCTAGAAACTTGGACTGTTTTCTTTCAGAATGTAGATTACATTTAAAAATATTAGCTTCAAAGAAATGCCAAAATTCTTCAAAAGCCAGTAGTCGAGGTAGTAGTCAGTTTTTCTTCGTTGATATTAAATTAACAGATTTCTCTCTTGGATAGAAGCACTATACAGTCCACTGCATGTAACATATAACTGATGTTTTTTTTACCTGCCAGTTAATCAGGTGTATCATTCATATATTTTATTCAGATATTTGGAGGCCAGTTTCTCAGAGGATTTTTTTTTTCTATTTTAAAATCTGTTTTAGAATACAAAAGGCATGAAATTATAGAAACAGAAAAAAGTTTTCATCAAATCCCCATGCTAAAAGAAGAATGTACAGACATCAGCAACTTCCAGTTTGCTTAGCATAGTAGCTATCAGGTATCATGGATCAGACAGACATACATCAGAAGAAATTGATAGATGTAAAGTTACATGGGAAAAGATTCTCAGTAAAAATGTTTTCAAGGTGAAAAATGCTAAAGTTTAGCTGTCCATATCATAACTAACATTGCAGTAACAGAACTTCATTTACTTTGTATACACAACTTTTACAAACAAAATAATTCATTAACTACTAAAAATCTAATTACAATTCAATAAGTTTTTAGTAATTATAGATGTTATTATTATTATTATTATTATTATTATTATTATTATTATTATTATTATTATTATTATTTATTATTATTTATTATTATTATTACTATTATTATTTTAAATAATATTTTGTTAATTCTGATGAAATACAAAGCTTATTTTGAAATAGTTATTTACTGCAACATCTAATTGTTCTCTTAACAGTTTACTTTTGTTCACATCCTTATTTATAGAAACGATCAGCTGTGCAGGCAAACTTTTTTTCTATTTATATCTTTTCCTTTTTAGACACTGTTGCTGCAAAGGGACAGATACAGCATTCAGTGCTTTTGACTTCAGACAAGTTATATAAATATTGTTGCTTCTATTCTAATTAGCTTCAGAACAGATTCCAGTTCTACTACATGTTACCTTCTACTTATTCCAAAGATAAAACGAACCATGCCTAAGTACATTAATAGGAGAGTAGATTTGAAAAAAGAGAAATGATTTATTACTAGGAATACAAACTATGAGAGGTGCTATTGGATGGCTTTTGAGATCCAAACAGTCTTAATGTTGAGGTAATCAATGTTTTTAATATTTCAGTTTGAAATTTAACATCATTGCTTTCCCCACAACTCATTCTTATCACAGGTAATGAAACTCTTCAGAGTAAACTCTTTAACAGAACAAATATATCATAAATTAACCAATACAGTTTGGCAAATGGGGGTGTCAGTTAGTTGGGTGATGATGATGATGATGACGACGGTGGCGGCGGCGGCGGTGGCGATGGCGGTGGTGGCGATGGCGGCGGTGGCGGCGGAAGGGTGGTGGTGGTGGTGGTGGTGGTGGTGGTGGTGATGATGAAAGAGGAGAACAAAGAGAATACAAGTGGTAAAGTAATTTATTCAATGATATAATTAAGAGAGTGAGCTCCTAGCAATAAATTTTAATCTAACAAAAGCCAGTGCTGTTTTGTGCTCCTTGGCTTTGTTTCAGTTATCCAAAAAGTCTTATAAAAGGTTCTAAAACAGAAAAATATCCTTGAACAAGAGAGAAAAGACAATACTAGTATTTGAAGCGTATCCAAAACAAACTTATTGTAAATTACAAAAAGTGAGCTAAGGGAAATAACTGAAGTGAGCCAATGGCATGAATTTATATAATTAAAGCTATTAAGTGGTGATCAACAGAATGATATAGTCAACAACATTCGAAATGAATTAAAATTTGGTTCTTTGTTGGTGCAGGTGAGGATGGGTGGGGAAATCAAAAACTTAAAAGTAATTGTTAGAAATGTTTGCGTACATCATTCAGTTCTTGAATAACAGAAATTATTTCCCCATTTTTTTAACAGTCATATAAAGATTTTGTTATTTTTTTACTTGTTTCAGTCATTGGACTGTGTCCACACTGGGGAAGCACCTTGAAGAATTGTGTGTCAAATGAATCAACCCCAGTATACAATTTTGTGAAGCCTGGTACTTATTCGATCAGTTTCTATTGCTGAACCACTAAGTAATGGGCATGTAAACACCAACACCAGTTGTCAATAATGGTTGGGGGACAGATGCAGACACAATCACACACACGCATGTACACACACACACACACGACAGACTTCTTTCAGTTTCCACCTACCAAATCTAGTTACAAGGCTGTGGTTGGCCCAAGGCTATAGTAGAAGACACTTGCCCAAGGTTTCACATGTGGGACTGAACCCAGAACCATGCAGTTAGGAAACAAGCTTCTTACCATACAGCCAAACAAATTTTTATTCATTTAAAAATGTTTGTATTCATCATTCAGTACTCTTACCTGAATTATACAAATTCATACCATTGATCCACTTGGGTTATTTCCCTTAGTTGATATTTTGTAATTATGCAAATTTATATTTGTCAATTTTCTATAACCCTTTTATGACTTGTAAATTTGCTTCCCAAAAATCAAAGCAGGTTTCAGTAGATTACATTATGCTGATGAGGTCTCAAAAGATTGAAACATGTTCATACATGTTCCATAACTAAAATCAGATTTTTACACCTAAGTATGAAAGTTCATATTGTTATATTTTAGGATGGTCTTGTTTTTATTATTATTTTTTGCCAGTTAAGCATATATACTATATTCTTATTCTTCCCTTCAACTTTATTACTATTCTTATTTTAGTATCCTTTGTCTGGGGAGACATGGGACGGAGAGTCACTGAAATGGTAACAGGACGTGTGACGAAATATTTCAGACAAAAGATTACTAAAATAAGAAGAATAATAAAACTGAAATGAAAAGCAAACATCGAGTGCATGTAGTTATTTTGCAAAAAACAATAAATAAATAAAATAAAATAAAAATAATAGCCTGACATATTAACAATATGTTTCAACACGATTTTACGTCAGGAATCTGACAAAACAAATACATAAAAGTATGAAAATTCAGTTTTCTGTGAAACTGATTCTTAGTTTCCTAAAGTTATTCCCCTTCCCCACCACAATTTTTAAAAGTTACTATTACTATGAGGTTTTTATCTCCTTTATTAAATTCATTTCAGTTCATTTAGAAATGTTGCTTTTGTCATATACTACAACCTACCCCAAAACATATTCCAGTATGTGAACTAATTTTTGTTGCTACAGACCAACCCTAATCCCTTCAGATTGTTGTGATTTATTTCACTGAACAAATAAGTCCCACAATCACAAGGCTGTGGTGGTGGTGGTGGTTTTTATCTGAACAAAAGACTTCCAGATGCACAGCTAGTTATCATCTTTTATCCTGGAGTTGTTTCAGTCATTGAAACTTATCTTTTAAAGCCTGGTCCATTTTCTATCAATGTCTTTTTGCTGAACCACTAAGTCAGTGGTTCTTTTATCTATGGACAACCTTTTGATTCTGATTTTACTCTGGTGGACCCCCTCCCCCAGCCATTCACTGTTTAAAAGTCCTATTGTATTTTTATTATTAAATATTATTGGGAATTGTATTTAAAACAAATTTAAATGTTTTCTGTATTGTAGAAGTATAAGCAATTTATTGCTCATATATTTTAACACAAAAAATCTTATAGGGACCTTAGTTGAGAACCATTGCACTAAGTTATGGAGATGTAAACAAACCAACATTAGTTGTCAACAAGGGGTAGTAAGAGACAAACACCAAACATAAAGACCACACACACACACATATATGATGAACTTCTTTCAGTTTCCCCCCACCAAATCCACTCACAAAGCTTTCGTCAGGCTGGGGCTATAGTAGAAAATAATCGCCCAAGGTGCCATCAAGTTGGACTGAACCCAGAATCATGTGGTTGAGAAGCAAACTTCTTATCACACAGTCAATACGTACAGTGTCAGCCGATAACTTTGATTTACATAACAATACACTGTAACGTCAAAACATACATTGTTCCTACTGTATTTTAAGTAGTTGTCTATATCCGTTTTTAACAAATTTGTACTGCTGCGTGAAGGAAACGTGAAGATGGCTACAATAAGTGTAAGGGAAACAACTCTTTCAATTTTACAATAGTCATAATTCATTCCATCTGTTTTTGATAATCAGCACAAAACAGTGTGTTGGAGGTAGGGCGCATGTAAGTGTGTGAGTGTAGGCGTGTGTGTATGTGTATGAGTGTGTGTTCATACTTAAGCAATATATAACTGTATGTGTGTATGGTTGTGTATAATCATCCTCATCATTTAACATACATCTATGTTGAACAGTTCAACAACATCTGAAAAGTCAGAGGAGTACGTTGAGCTTCAATGCCTGCTTTGGTATATCTACAGCTGGATACCTTTCCTAAGCCCAACCACTTTACAGAATGTATTGTGGTGTTTTCTCATGGTACCACCACTAATGAAGTCATCATATAATTTGCAAAACTAAAAGGCCACCTTCACTGAGTGGGAGTGAAATAGAGAGGGAAGTGGCACTGTGCTAGGTATTGAGAAGTTAAGGTATGATGGGGGAAGAGGAACTGGTTACTTACTGTAAAAGAAATACAGGTGAAAAGTGAAATAAACATCAGAAACTGCAGGGGCTACTTAGAGATTTTGCAAGCTCTTCTAAATCCATTACAATGTTGGAAACCCTTCCATATCGTCAGCTGGTATCTCAGGGTCACAAGCACTTTGTCCTTTAGCCTGTACACTTCACCTGAGTGAGGCAGCAAGGACTGAACTAGTTTTCACTAGGGAAGGGTTTCACTTGTGGTCTTTTATCAGCCAGAGTCATCTTGAGCTAGTTTCAGCTACTCTGCCTATTTCCTCAACGAGTTTTTCAGTTGCCTGGGTTCGAGACCTAGCTTCAACAGGAAATAGTGCACTGATGCAGATGGAAAGCTGCAGCAGTCACCTTCAATAGGGAATGAGGTTGAATACCAATCCCTTGACAAGGGCCTTATTGACTAAGTCCTGATATTATGAGTCTGACTATTTCTACTAGCACTTGGTGGTACTCCAATGCAAAGAGTGGGAAATGGGTAGAGATGGGAATGGAGGTAATTGTTGTGAATGGTAAACACGGGTGGAAATGTGGTCAACAGCAAATATGAGTGGGGTGGAAGGTGATAAAAGATATAAGCATTATGGTGGGGTGGAGTTGGGTGGAGGTGATGAATGGCAGTAAAGAAAGGGTGGCATGCACCAGAATAATAAGATTGTAGATAAATTAAGGAAGAGAGATAGGAAGACTACAGGTAGGACTGTGTGGGTATAGGTTGGAGAAAATAGTGGGAGAAGAAAAGAGACAGAATCTAAGATGTATAGTAGAGTTAGAGGATGTGAGAGATGTACACACACACACTCACACATTTACTACTTCTTACAGTCATTGGTCTGTAGCCATACTTGGGATCTGCCTTAAAGGGTTTCTGTTGAACAAATCAATCCACAGTGCTTATTTTTGAAGTCTGGTATTTAGGCTGTCAGTCTCTTTTGCTGAATTGCTAGATTATCAGGACAGAAACAAATGAGCACTAGTTGTCAAACAATGGTAGGGGACAAACACAACACAAAGACGCACACACAAACACCCATATGCATATACATACATACACACATATATATATTGGAACGAACACGACACAACGAAGTAGAGAAATTTGAAAAGACAACACGAAACCGGTTATTTCTCAAAATACAATGTTTATATACCAAAAAGATTTTATAACATTTTTATAACATTTTTCTTACATTTTTCTGACATAATTTAAATATATACTTTAACCATGTAACACAAGCCTTCTGTAGTTTTTTCACTCTTATTATCTTTTATATATATATATATATATATATATATATATATATATATATATATATATATATATATATATATATATATATACAAATGGGCTTCTTTCAGTTTCTGTCTACCAAATCCACTCACAAGGCTTTTTGTTGGCCCAATGTGTGAAGCAATGGGACTGAACATGGTTAGGAAGCAAGCTTATTACCCTCACTGTGTGTGTGTGCGCGCGCGCGCATTCGTGCATGCGTGTGCGTGCATGCGCACACCAGAGCCTACATTTATATACCTACCACAATAACTTTAAACTCTGAAGAGAATGGTTGAGGGTTGGATGATTCATTAATTAACTGATTAACTGATTGACTAATTGATTATGTATACAAGCCATTTTATGTAGTTTGTAACATTGAATAAAGTTTATGTGAAATTATAATCCTTCATTCTTTGTCCAATTGCTATATACATATGATGGACTCTCCCATCAAAGACGACATTTGAGCATTCAGCTTTTTACCAAATGACCTGCACAAGTGATTTGTTTATAGTGATTGAATGCTAATGCTGCACATTAGCTCGCTTTCACCATTAAATCAACGTTGTCTGAACAGGTACACAGTGTACCATGTATCAGGTGTTAAACAGATTACAGAGCAATGTGAGATGAAGGGTTTTGTTCAAGATCACAACACACCACTCAGACTAGGTATTGAAATCATGATCTCACGATTGCAAGTGCAACAGCCTAACCACTAGGTCATGTTTATGCATGTATGTATGTATGTATGTATGCACACACACACACACTTATACACATGCACACATGCACACACACACACACACATACATACTTGCAATGTGTGCGTTCGCACACACACACACACACACACACACACACACATATATATACGACTTAGTCACTCGGATAGTTAATCAGGTTATTCAGGAAGGCATCATCCCCAAAGCCTGGTGTAGTAGTATTATAGTTAGCTGCTTCAAGGATAAAGGTGATGCCTTAGATAGAAACAACTACAGAGCTGCTGGACCAGCTCATGAAAATTACAGAGAGTTATATCTCAACTGATTAGGGATAGAATTAAACTACATGAGATACAGTTTGGTTTGATTCCAGGGAGAAGTATTACAGATGCCATCTTCATAGTGAGACAGTTGCAAGAAAAGTATTTGGTCAAAAGTAAACCACTGCACTTAACCTTTGTTGACCTGGAAAAAACTTTCGACAAGGTTCTCCACTCTCTCTTATCCACTGGTCTCTAAGGAAGCTAGGAGTGGAGGGTTGGCTTGTTAGAGCCATTTAAGCCATGCACAGCAATGCTGTAAGGTGAGAATTGGCCTTGAATACAGTGATGAATATAGTATACAAACTGGATTTCACCAGGGATTAACTCTTAGTCCACTCTTATTCATCATAGTTCTCCAGGCCATAACAGATGAATTCAAAACTGGATGCACATGGAAACTACTATATGCTGATGATCTTGCTTTTATTGCAGAATCTGAAGCAGAATTGGAGAAGAGGTTCCGGGTTTGGAAACAAAACTGAGAATTAAAGGGCCTTAAATATAACTAAGCAAAGACTAAAGTTGTTAGCAAGAAAGCAGATAAGCCTCTCCTTCCATTAGGTAAATGGCCCTGCTCAATATGTAGGAAAGGAGTGGGAGGTGATTTCAGTTTCATTTCAAGAGCTACATAACAATTCATCTTTTAGAAGTGAGGGTGGAGCTGAAAAGAAATAGAAGTAGTGGTGATGAGGTGTCAGGGGTGGACCCTCAAGGTATGAAGTGAGAAGTGAGAGAAACTAGGAGTGTGGGTGAGAGTACTGGGGAGTGAAAGATGGGGGGTAGTGGAGGGGGTGTGAGCAAGAACTGTTAAGATTGGGTGAGTTTGAAGACAAACAGTGAATGGTAGATAAAGAGTTAAAGGTGACCAATAGAGAGAGAATATGAGATGACAGAGAGGAGGGAAGGGAAGGGAAGAGATATAGGTAGGCATAGGGTATGAGAGACATATGGAAGTCAGTGAAAGATCATTTTGTGGTTCAGTGGTGGGCAGGATTTATCAATATGAAGTGTGGGTGTAGAGAACAGTATTAATGAATAAAGGATGGATAATAAGGGAAATGGTTCTAGTTAGTAAGGAAAATAAATGGTATTGAGAAAAAGCTGGGGTTAGTGAGAAGTGTGTGTGTGCGTGTTGTTGCTGTTGTTGTTATGGTTGCTGTTTGTTTCCAATGACTGCTTTAATCTTTTTGTAACACTGTTCAGTATTACATCAACATATGGCTATAGAGATATGTAAAGGCTGAAGAATTATGTCCCAGAATCGGTATATAATACATATTCTATTTTCTATTTGGAAAACTAAATAATAAGATTGATGTAGATCCGTAACTTGTAATACAGAAGTGTAATCATTTCAATCTTTTAGCATCAGAAATAAGCATGATGATTAGGAAATATCTCTAATATGCAGTCTGGGAAATGGATTTTGTGAATTCCTCTAATTCTGTTTTACCTGTTTTGCCAATGTTTGCAATAAGATATTTGTAATGGCTGCAACCTATTTATGCCAAATTAACAGTGAATTGCAACAGTTTATAGCTGCACATCTCAATGAACATCTTTAACAGTCATTACCAAATATTGGGTATTGAGGAGCCAGCAAGAGACAAGAGCATGGTATTCTGTTTGTTCTAATTGCTATTATTGTAATTCAATGTGTGAAGTCTGGTGACTTGTGGATTATTGTAACAATTTTTTCAAAGAATACCAACATATTCTTGAAAAGAATGATACATGGTCATGCATAGTGATTATGGTAAAGAAACCAAATTATTGATTCATAAATGGCAAAAAAATTCTTTGCTTCTCATTAGCTAGGAAGACACTCATAATGAACCTAGGTAGTTGGATTATTATAAGGCTAAGTGATTAACATATACAGGATGCAATGGGTAAACTGTTGCCATTTTATATTTTTAATTTCATGCATGTACATTGTTTGTTTATGATTTTGTTGACTACACAGTATAGTAGAGTCAGTTGGTCATAGTTGGTCACCATGATGCAATTCACTTGGCCAGAAATTTGGAAACAACATGCTGT
The DNA here is from genome assembly GCF_046866305.1 of Octopus bimaculoides. Lineage (NCBI taxonomy): Eukaryota > Metazoa > Mollusca > Cephalopoda > Octopoda > Octopodidae > Octopus > Octopus bimaculoides. Next base: position 28,855,981 of record NC_142945.1, on the reverse strand, counting down.
ACTGCTTGGTATTTACGCCAGAAGCTCCAATATGAACATTTCAGAATGTTTGGGCGTCAATAGTCTAATAGTGATTTCAAAGGTATGGCAGCTCAGAAAACTCACTCTAATTGTTCTGATAAGAATTCCTGAATTTGTTGGTGAGATCCAGGCCATCATTGATAAACATCCCTCCAAGTCAACCAGGTCCATCGCCAGGGACATGGGAGTGTCTGATTTTCTCATCGGGCAGGTAGTGCATGAAGACATTAAGTATTCCTCATACAAGATGAGAAAGTGCCAATTTTTATCCCAAGCCATCAAGGACAAGAGGAAAGACCATGCTTTGAAGCTTTTGAACAAACTTAAGCATCCCCTCCAACCAAACATGTTTTGGTTTTTCTCAGATGAGAAAAATTTCTGCCAGGACCAGATGGTGAACACACAGAACAACCATTGGCTTACCATGTCCCCAAAACATGCACCAAAAGTAATAAAAACCAAACATCCAGTCAACATCATGGTGTTTGGAGTGATCATTAGTGATGCTGACACTATGCTTCCATTCATCTTCTCACATGGCCTCACACTCAACATGAAGGTCTACATCCAGTGTCTGGAGGAGGTAGTGCTGCCTTGATTCAAGAGGTGGCTGCTGGAAGACCCTATGTCTGGCAACAGGACTCTGCCCCATGCCACACAAACAGGAAAACCTAGTCATGACTGTCAGACAATTTCTGTGACCATATCAGCCCTAACATCTGGCCACCTAACTCCCCAGACTGCAATCCCCTTGATTATTATGTGTGGGGTGCAGTTGAGTGAGAGACCAACAAAACTCCTTGTAACACCAACTATGAACCGAAGGCAAGGATTATGGCAGCATTCACCCACTTAAACAAGGAAACCATCCAGAAGAGTTGCTAAAGATTCCAAAGTCGTCTGGAAGCTGTGGTTGAAGCCAATGGCAATTTTATTGAATAAATTTACTATTTAGTATTTCGAAACATTTCTATGTAATTCTGGTACATATATCTGTTAAAATGAGATGTCAGTGTTATTTTCATTTTTGCATAGTTTAGAGAATTTATTCAGCGCACAAACCGTCCAACATGGAAAATGGACATTAGACGATGATGATGATGATGATGATGACCCTGTAGGTGTTAAGATGTAAAGTTAAGTGGTAGATAGAGACAGGTTGAAGTCCATTGGAAGGATACCTGGAAGATGTTGAAGGTCTGTGGTCAAATTCTTCCAGTTTATGATTTATGAGGTCGTGGCATCAGGCCTTTATTGAGTAGTGATGCTATGAAACTGAGAAGTATTAAACAGTACTGTAATCAGATAACTTGATCTCATGTACCTCAACACATCTTCAGCTGGAGCTGTCATTAGCATTCACTTTTTAAAGTACAAGAATTGTATTGTGAGCACAGTGCTGATGCAAAGAATATAGAAAAACAGTACCAAAGAAAATGTTTCTTAGTTAGGGAGCATGCAATTGATGAGACACACAGGGTATTTGAAGGGTAGTTGTGGTTTGAATATTAACTTGTTATTCTTGCTCTAAAAGTAATCAAACTTATGAGGTAACAATGTTCAAACTGAAATCCTGTAAGAACTGCACTTAACTTACTACATTATAGATTTGGATTCACTATGGAAGAACTAAAGTAGATGTCTTTATAATAGGTAGTTTCATATTTCAACTGAATAGAGCAGGTTGATAAAAGGTGATACATTTTGAGGAGTGGCTTTGTAATTAGGTGTCTTGACAGTTTACAAATATTCATAATAATTAACAATATTGACAGAGAATCTTTCACATTTTAATGCAAGACTACCCACAGTAATCTGTTTAACCTTTTAGCTTTCAGATTACTCTGTCATACGTAATGCATATTCATTCACAATGTTTTAGATTGATCATGAATTATCTTGTAGCTTTGAGATTTTGGTAATGTGATTGTATACTTTAAGAATGATGTAGTAGAGTAGGTGTGAAAAGCCAGATCTGGTCAGTTTGAACAGAAAAAAGGTAGAATATTTGGGCTGGATACGGCCAGTTTAAATGCTAAAGGGTTAAAAAAATATCTTATTAAAAACTGAGAGAAATCAAATGGTGCATACAAATATATGATGGCATAGTCAAATGTAAAGATAGAAAATTCAGTTATAATGAACTCATCGATAATGAATACCCTGCCAGATAGTATAAAGTGACAGTAAGAGGTGCTCACTAAAAGACAGTATATCTAAAACTAATGAATCATCAATAATTGGAGAGAAACTGGTAGGATAATGGAGTTCCTACACGTCACACTGTTAATGGTTGATCATGCAATCAGTTATAGATATCTTTTAAAACCTCATCTTAACAGAATGAACTATAGGCAAGCCAATGATGGAGTCTGTATGAGGTCGTTCAACATGCTAGAAATAGCATCCAAATCTCTAAATTTCTTGCCTAAAGTGGCAAAAAAAAAATGCTATGTTTAATAGTGTAGTATGGGGTACATTAGGTGTGCAGAGGAAAATAAGGTTGTCAAGATTGGACATTATGTTGGACGTTATATGCTTATGCTCTGAGCAAATGAGACAGATTTGGGGCAGACACAGAACTGAACAACAACAAAAGTAGTTGACAAACAATCAAAACTAGCTGTCAGAGTTATCTCTGGTGGTTTCTGCTTGAGCCACATATAAAACCAAATGTTTGAGAAGGAATAAAACACACCTCAGAGTGTCTAAAGTATTTCCCTCATTTATTGTAGTAATTATATTCCTTATTAGCATTGGTATCCATTAAATATCACAGTGTTTGGAATTTTGTGTTCATGAAAAACAAGCATATAAATATAAATATT